>NC_041395.2:59717134-60017134 GCF_900747795.2 Erpetoichthys calabaricus | reverse complement strand
GGATGGCAGGTTGAATGTTTAGAAACACAGCAATAATGTTTGGTGTTAAAAAAATATTACAGTTAAAAGATCCTGAATTGCATTTCCTCCTTTAGTTTATTGTAGGCATTGATCTACATATTTCATGTTTTATATAAAATAATGTCTACCTTCACACACATGTGGAGAGAACATTAGCAAGCAAAGAGTGAACAGAAGCTTAGTTAGAACTAAAACCTAACCTTATACCTTCACACATTCTTAATTTTCTGTCAACATTCAGCTAAGTTCAACTTCTGCAGAGCAGCACAGCATAGTTGGTGAAAGGCAGAAGGACAAAGCAGCTGAAGGAGTATCAAAGAGAGCCAGGGGGACAGAGCAGCATCTGTACAGCCTGTGCTTTCATGTCAGTCAGTTTATTTACAATTCAACAGGAAATTTTATGTGTACATGCATTGAAGGAGGATGCAGTAATGGATGGCTTCCGGCCAACTTTGGTGGGCCAGTTTGGACGAAAGTCAAGTGCCAATTTTTGATCCCAGTCCATCCATAACCAGGACTATTTTTCACAGTTAAAATGCCAGATTGGCAATTGACTAGTAGAACCTTGCCACTGTAATTACTAGCATCTCAAGTACACCTCACAGACATGATGTTTTCTGGGAGCACAGCTGACTGGAGGGGGATGTGACATTCTGAGCGATGCCTCCCTAAAACAGGACGTGTTTCACAATCATCAGTTGGTGGTGGATCTCTGTCGTCATTATGCTTTTTCTAATCCCACTGTACTGTATCACTATCAAAAACTGTAGCATGCTTAAGCTTAAGGTCCATACTTCTGTGCTCCCCCCATCCCAGGCCCTTCTGGGAAGGCAGTTTATGCTGTATATGATCCTACTCCTTGTGCTAAAAAGATCAGCTACCCTATGGATTCAGGCTCTCGGGACTACTACCATCACACATTCATATAAAGAATAAATGAAAATATAGAAAAGAAATTAACTATGTGTCTATTTTTAACTATACTGCTCACAACAATTGGGGGAACATTTAACATCACACATTGGACCTCGATGAACGAAATTAAATATTCAAGTGGAAAATCCTTTCTGAGTATCCATCCATTTTCCAACCTGCTGAATCTGAACACAGGGTCACAGGGGTCTGCTGGAGCCAATCCCAGCCAACACAGGGCACAAGGCAGGAACCAATCCCAGGCAGGACGCCAACCCACCACAGGACACACACACACACACACCAAGCCAATTTAGAATCGCCAATTGACCTAACCTGCATGTCTTTGGACTGTGGGAGGAAACCAGAGCACCCGGAGGAAACCCACGCAGACACGGGGAGAACATGCAAACTCCATGCACGGAGGACCTGGGAAGCAAACCCAGGTCTCCTTATTGCGAGGCAGAAGCGCTACCACTGCACCACCGTGCCGCCTCCTTTCTGAGTAATACTGTGTAATTCGATGTGAATAAAACGATGTAACAATGGTCAATGGAAACCAAAATTACAAGCCCAGGTTGAATTCAACAACACACTGAAAATTAAAGTCAAAAATTGAAATTACAGGCTGATCCAACTTGCATGAATTTCAGCACGGCAATTCATAACGTGACTCAGTAGTGTGTATAGGCCCCCACATTTCTGTATACACTCCCAACAACATCTGGGCATGCTCCTAGTCCTGAAACGGCAGATGGTATGCTGGAGGATGTCCTCCCAGACCTAAATCAGGGCATCAGTCTGTGGAGCTACTTGGCAGCGTTGGTCGCATTGATACGTAACATCATAGAGGTTCTCAATTGGATTCAGTTGTGGGGAACATGCAAGTCAGTCAATGGCATCAAAGCCTTCTTCCTCCAGATACTGCCTACACACTCTGGCCACATGAGGCTAGGCATTGTACTGCACCAAGAGGAACCCAGGGGCAACTGCATCAGCGTAAGTTATGACAATGGCTCTGAGGATTACATCCTTGTACCTAATAGCAGTAAGGGTACTATTGCCTAGCATATTGAGGTCTGTGTGACCCTCCAAGGAGATGCCTCTCCAGAACATCAATGACCCACCCCCAAACTGGTCATGCTGAATGATGTTGCAAGTTGTATTACGTTCACCACAGCATCTCCTGACTCTTTCACGTTTGTCACATGTACTCAATGTGAACCTGTTCTCATCTGTGAATAGAACATGGTGCCAATAGTAGAGATGCCAAATGCGGTATTCTCTGGCAAATGCCAATTGAGCTGCACGGTGATGGGCTGTGAGCACAGGTCCCATAAGAAAATGTTGGGACCTCATGCCACCCTCATGGAGTTTGTTTCTGACAGTGAGGTCAGAAACATGCACATCAGTAGCCAGCTAGAGGTCATTTAGCAGGGCTCTGGCAGTCCTCCTCCTGATCCTCCTTGTACAAAGGAGCAGATACTGGTCCTGCTACTGGGTTGAGGCCATTCCACGGTCCTGTCCTGCTCTCCTCGTGTAATGGTATGCCTCCTGGTATCTCCTCCATGCTCTAGAGACTGTGCTGGGGTACATAGCAAACCTTCTTGTGATGGCATGTATGGATGTGCCATTCTGGAGGAGCTGGAATACCTATGCAACCTGAATCTGCTACAGGTACTGCCTCATGCTACCAGTAGTGCCAAGGACACAAACAAAATGCAACACTACAGAATAATCAGTCAGGAAGGATAAGAAGAAAGCAAATTGTCTGTGGCCACCACCTGCATAACCATTCCCTTTTTGGGGTTGTCTTGCTGTCGCCTCTCCAGTGCACCTGTTGTCACTTTAATTTGCACCAAAACAAAGTGAAGTTGATTTAGAAACCACTTATGCTTCCTAACTGGAGAGTCTGATATCCCTGAAGCTTAATTGATTTGGTGTTTGACTGTGATGATTAAGTGTTCCCTTAATTTTTTGAACAGTGCATTTTGCCTTTTAAGAAGTTATTAATATGGATATGGATATTGTGTCCATTACAGAAAATACCAGATGGTACCGCATCAAAAGATAAGGTGGGAGTCACTTTAATGTGCTGAAATTCAATTATACATCTAATCCATCCATCCATTTTCCAACCTGCTAAATCCGAACACAGGGTCACGGGGGTCTGCTAGAGCCAATCCCAGCCAAAACAGGGAGCAAGGCAGGAACCAATCCCGGGCAGGGCACCAACCCACTGCAGGACACAAACACACACTAGGGCCAATTTAGAATTGCCAATCCACCTAACCTGCATGTCTTTGGACTGTGAGAGAAAACCGGAGCACCTGGAGGAAACCCACACAGACACAGGGAGAACATGCAAACTCTACACAGGGAGGACCTGGGAAGCGAACCCGGGTCTACTAACTGCGAGGCAGCAGCACTACAACTGCGCCACCGTGCTGCCCACTATACATTTAATAATCATTAAAATATTTTTTTTCTGTTTTGGGAAGTTAAGAGTTTTCAGGTTTTCTGAACTTTCTATACAGTACACATAATAAATGATGCAGTAACGGTTAATCAGCTAAAATGTCCTGACATAGGTATCTAATGTGTAACTAATCTGGTTCTGTTTGATAAATGTTGAGAAGAAAGAGAATAGCTATTTAAATTATTGTCTATAATGAACTATTGAATCTTTCAATCATTCAGATAGATAGATAGATAGATAGATAGATAGATAGATAGATAGATAGATAGATAGATAGATAGATAGATAGATAGATAGATAGATGGAAAAAATAAATAAATAGAAAAATTCACAAAGTTTGCTGCTTTGCCCAAAACTGTGCATTGTTCAAATAATAAGAACAATTTTTAAACTGCATTATTTAAAATAATAAATCAATTATCAAAAAACCCTCCTCTCCTTATTTTGCATGTGGTCTCTTCTCAGTCAGAGCAGATGAGTTGCTGGGGTCTATCCTATAGTCAATTGCCCATGTAAAAGAATGAGCAAAAGACACACATCTACACAGTGGCAATTTACTGTCGCCAGTTAAATGAAAGCTTGTCTCTGAATATTTTGTCTCAAATTATGTCTGCTAAAATTGGATAACTCAAGACCCCAAATGGCATATGAATTGTTGCAAGAAAAAAGGGATAGATGGAAGCAATAATCAGAAAATGATGGTTAAACCAGTGTCATTTGTTTATGTCTGAAAAGGAGTATAGAGGAAAACTCGGTCATCACATAAAATGAATGGATATTTTACAGAAACAGATCCAGAAAAATGCCAATAGAAACAAAAAAATATTAAATTGTTTCTCCTGAACCCTAATATTTGGCAGATAAAAGATATCCAATATGGAAAATTATCAAAATATTAATTCAATTATAATACAGTTGCCTGAAGACTTATCATGATCATTCTACACTATACAAAAACATTAACATAGTATTCTCAATTCAATATTTAAGGACTTTACTTAATTTAACTATACATATTTATTATGTAAGTGTGCCTTATTTGTTTATCTGTTGTATATTACCTTTTCATTACTATTCTTATCTAAATAGAATTTGTTTTTCCTTGCATGTAACTACTTCTTTGACATGTTGTAAAGCACTTTGTATGAAAGCTACATCTTTTGTTTGAAAATGTGCTATAAAAATAAATGTTGCTGATGTTGTTCTTGTCAAATTTCCTTAATTCAATTCAGGGTCACAGAGAGAAGGAGCCTATGCCAGCAGCACTGGGTGCAAGGCAGCCCCAGGCAAAGTGCTGGTTAATTGCAGGCCTCACTCACACACACTCACAAGTAGGATCCATTCTGGAATTGCCAATTAACCAACCGGCAAATGTTTGGGAATGTGGGAGGAAAACTGAAGTATGTGCAGGAAAACCCACATAGACAAAAGGAGAATGTGCAAATTGTTTAATTACTTTATTTTTAATCTAGCTAAAGTCTTATATTTGATGTGTAGTTTGCTGAGAGGGTTGACACTATTCTGCATTCTTAACCATCCCTACATTTTATAAACCAAAAGTTAAACTTTGTTAGACATTCAAGAGATGCACAGCCAGACACCATAAAGTTAATATATGTGCAAGGTAATGGAAGACACGTAAATGTTATTTGGACAGATATAATTAAGCTGTAGCCGGTAGCCACACTTGCTTAGTACTTAAAAATTGAATTGTAGATGGCCTGGGAAATCTCGCTCTTTGATTAGTTTAACTACCTCACATACCAGTGCTGAAAGAAGAATACACAGACGGGGAGTGAATAATAACGAACTGCACTGCAATGTGTGCCATAATATGTCTATAGGCACATTTTTAATAGCATTCATCTCAATAAACGAAACATAAATAAATAAATAATTCTTTTTTAAAATTACATTAGCTTAAAAATATATTAAAGGAATGCAATTGTATCACCACAGGCCCTTGCACAGTATGGCTGTGAACAGGCTCTCTGATGGCCTGCCATATGCTCAGGGTTGTTCCACATAATGCTACCAGGTTAGGCCCTAGCCCCTTGGAATAAACCGTGAGAATGTTGTAGCTTTTTCATATTATGAGAACACATAACACTGGAACATAATACGGAAACAAGTGTTGTGTGAAGTGACAGTACATCAAAGGTCATATTCACACACACCTGCTCATACTGTGACACTTTAGGGACACTTATTAGCCTAACATGTTTGTCTTTGACATATAAAAGGAACCTTCAATGGGAAGCCTTGGAGTTACGACATCAATTGTAGCCAAGGCAGGCCACGCTACTGAATGCAATATAAGTGGAAAAGTATTATTTGAAAAAAGTTTAGATCTTATCTTTGAATGTAGATTACTGTGTGTCCATATTGAGTAGGACCATTACCTGAAGCAAGAACCACATGGTGATGACCACAAATACCCGGAGCAGAATATTCAAAGATGGATGAATAAAATAAGCACCTCGCAGTTACGTACAAAGTAAACAACAACATATATGCATGAATCAGATTGAAGATTTGCAAGTGGCATACTTGACAGTATATTTGTGAGGTGCTTGGGAAAACAGATGTGATTTGACCAACTCTATTTGTTGTACATGAAATTACAAAAGAGGGCCATTTTTTCTTTTCTATCATGTCTCATATTTTGACCTGTGCTTATCTTTTTTATATAAAAATCATGTGAGGTGCATACTGCCCTTAGTGCCATTATATTTCATCTATATACAGCAGTGGACAAATTGTAAATGAATATGGTAGTCTGCTGGGCAAACTTGGTATTCCAGGTATGATTTGTGGTAGCCCCATTTTATATACAGGTTACCTGACACTTTTTACAGCAATGTTTATTTGTAAAGTTTGTTGTACATGAGTGCACAGCACTCTTCTACCACAATATGAACACAGTTGGCATCTTGGAAGAGAATACTTTAGCAAATACATGATTTTTAAAGGATTATGTCATGCTAATCTGTGTTCTTTTTTCCAATGCATACAAAATATTATAACAAAAATAAATGGAAATATTGCATTAATATTGTTTTCTCAAATTTAGTTTTCAAGATATAGTTTAGAGCCTATTATGTCAAAAACATCATAACATCATAAATGTGACATTCAGGATAATTCTGAGGTGCAGTATGTCCTTTACAGTGTCATACACCTTTAGCTGACCACTGCCACTCTGTTGCATTGGAGCTAATAGTAGGGAGCATTTTCTCAAACTCCAGTATAGGAGACCAGCATATGTATTGGTTAATGGTGATTATCTTTTTTTAATAAGAATCCTTTCATTCCATTTGCATAAAGTCAAGATCTATTTATAACAGAGCCCTCTGATTTCCAAAGGTAAATGTCCATTTCATAAGGCTGAACATCTGAAAATGTTAGAAAGGAACATTGTTGGAACATTCAAGCCATCACATGTGATCCACAAGTTGCTGAATATTTAGGTCATTTTTTCAACTGTAGAAAGTCATGTCATTTGAAGAATTACCTGCTTAATCAGTGTACATTTTTGTTTCCAAGTTGTACATTTCATTAAATCACTCAGCACTGCATCAGCATTTTTTAGATCTTGCAGGCTGACTAGTACAGTAAATGGTTGTCACTGTGCTTTCTCGCCTTTTCAATCTTATAAATACCTCTCCATACAGCACGGTACATTCTGTGATGCCGTCCCCTCTCTGCAGTCATCACTACTTTATGAAACATTCTCTGTATTACATCTGCTACAAAAGGTTCTTCCAGTATTTGAAAAGGTATTTTCTTTTTTTTCTTATAATGCTGTTTGTAATTATGATTTGTTTCACCTGTAACTGATATTGAAGCAGAAGTGGGACAGTTTGTCTTGTTCACTCCTCTTTTTTTTAATCTTTAGATAGATAGATAGATAGATAGATAGATAGATAGATAGATAGATAGATAGATAGATAGATAGATAGATAGATAGATAGATAGATAGATAGATAGATAGATAGATAGATAGATAGATAGATAGATAGATACTTTATTAATCCCAATGGGAAATTCACATTCTTCAGCAGCAGCATACTGATACAATAAATAATATTAAATTAAAGAAAGATAATAATGCAGGTGAAAAACAGACAATAACTATGTATAATGTTGAATGTTAACGTTTACCCCCCCCCCCCCCGGATGGAATTAAAGAGTCGCATAGTTTGGGGGAGAAACGATCTCCTCAATCTGTCAGTGGAGCAGGACAGTGACAGCAGTCTGTCGCTGAAGCTAAGTATGCGTTAATTAATACCTTATTTATATCAAGGTAAATGATAAGAGGATACTATTTACTTTTGGCATTCTTGCCTTCACCACCCCCAGTTGCTTTATAGCTAACGCTATTGTTCCTCTTCCTTGCTTTATAGACTTGAAGCACAATTTCACTGTATTGCAAACTAGTGTATGTGTGCATGCATACCAATTAACCAAAAGCAGTGAAGTGTGCTCAAGTACAATATTCTCATAAGTGGGTGACCTACATGATGAAGAGATGCACTTCAAATATTTTGCATGTCGTCTTTGTGCTTTGATGACCTGTTGCATCAGATTCAGCCTGTCATTCATCATCTGGCACCCACGTAACCACCCTTTCCTCGAAAATTCACCATTTAGGATTAACAGTAACATTGGAACGTAGTTAGAAAAAACTCTGCAGCGAAGACCCAGCACAAGTCACTGCATCTGAAGTCTTTTTTGCTGCGCTGCCCTCGCAACCAGCGCACACATACCCAATATAAATCAGGCTTTAGAAGGTGGTTATGGTAGTCTTCCACACTATACGTAGCTGTCTATAAAAGTGACACCAAAGTTAAAATTGTACATGAAGATGTACAATTTTTAATCACATTGGTTTTCATTAGGAAAATATTACATGGACCAAAGACCTGAAACATTTGGCAGTCTGTCTGGCTTTCCGAGTCTGTAGTGTCATTGCCTAAAATTTAAAACTGTAGCCCTGGACATCCAGACTACATATTTGTCCACCCCTGTATATATATATATATATATAAAATGCCAAGGTCTGTCCATCTGCCATGGATTAGTTACAATCCATCTTGTATGTTGATCTTGATCTTGGACTTATCTGATATGTTCAGAAATTCAAAAATATTTAGGTGTCAGCAACCTGGTGGCTATAAAGGAGGGCAAAGTGAGCTATGGTTGCGTGCTTACAAAGTGACTGAAAAAACAATATTGGCAGAAAGAAAAAAACAGCTACAAATTTAGTGTCAGGCAAATCATAGAAGGTGATTATCTGATGAAGAATGAGAAAGAGTAAGAAGAGAAGATGCTGAAGCTCTTAAAAAAGCAAAAAATAATCCTGAACATAGACCAGTTAAAGCAACAGGCAAACATGATGGCTCATAGGCACGCAAGACACTGGATACAGAATGCAAGAACACCCAAGACAATTGAGAAGATCATCAAATCGTCAACACTTCTGACCATATGAAAGCATTGCTTTTAAATTCTTACATTGATGTTTCTGGGAACAGCCCTTCTTAGCAAAGTTAAATAAGTGATGTGACTAATGTCAAGATATATTTTGGTGCCAAAATCGAAACGTTCAGCTTGTTGTATATGTACCGTCAGATATACAATATAAATGATAACTTTTTGAGGAACTGAAAGAAGTAAACCTAAGAAGCATTAGTCATTCCTTATTTTTAAATTTGTTTTTATTTGCATTTTATTTTAAGACCATAGGTCCATGTGTTCCACTAGCAATTATATGAAAATTCTATACGTTTACTACACTTCTACAATGAATATTGGACAAGACATATGGTTGGTGAAGTAATTCCATTGTTTTGGGAATGCTACAGTTTTTAAATAACAGCATATTTCTGAAAAACTGCACTCACTTGTTTTCATTCAAAGAGCCTGTTGATCCTATAAACTATGGAGGATTTTCAAGGTTTTTGACCAGTACAGGAAAGGGTCCCTAGGCAGGCCCTTGACTTTTCTTGAAACTGTCAGGTAGCTACTGTTGAGCCAACATCTCTTTGTTCTTCCTCTCAATTGCCCTTTTCATTCCTTCTCCCAGGTGGTCTGTTTAAAAGGCAACACCGAAACTGCCTTAAAGTTCCTAAGAGCTGTGATGACCCCCGTCTGTCCTACTCATTAAAAGTCTCTAGTACCCTCTGAGGCTACAAATCCGCACTGTTTGTTATAAATTCAATACAGTAAACAGTACATGGTTTAAAAGAATGGTATCATAACAAGAGTGTAAGCATTTAAAAAATTATATTTCCTATTGTTGTAGCTGCAAGACTGAAATTATTGTACTATTCCATATCTTATTTTAATCCATAAAAGGACACAACAAATCATATATTTTCAAGTTAGCATGAAGCTTTCATATTATGATTGAGGTCTGATAAACTACAATAAAAATAAAGCAATCAAGTTATTGAAAAATATTACACAGCTTATTTACCTGCATTGCATAACACAACATCACTTTTTCATGAACACTGAAATTGTAATATTTCACTAAAAATTGCTCATTTTATGAAAGTGGCTCTATACAAAAGGAAAAATAACATTTTTCACAGTATCTAGCTATTTTCACAGCTGGAATATATACAAGGTCGGGAAAAATCATTAAAAAGTCATTAAATGTTGAGAAGTTTTGGCTTTTGCTATTTTCAATGTGGAATACGTTTATAAAACCAAATTTCCAATTACTATTGCAAGCATTAAATTTCGTGATTCAATGTGCTAAAAATGGTTTCATGCGCCAAATGGCATATCTTTAATTTGCTCTGCCCCATAAATGTGCTAATGTTGAATCGACTATCATCTGGGTATCGTGAATCATTTATTTTAGGAGCCTGCATTTGTTTATAGCACTGGATGAATGGCTAATATTCTGTAGACCCCAAACAGCTACTAAGACACCCTGGGGAACAGCTTTCGGAAGTCCTGCCTTGCTTTGGTCAGCCTTTTCAGAAAAGGCAGCACAGCAGTAAACTCCATTATCAGTTTGAAGAGAAAAACTAAAACAGGCCTTCCTCCCTGCCCCCTCAAAAAGAACCCAAAGACAAACTTAGCTTTTAAAGGAAGAAATTGGGAAAAAAAATGTTTAGTCCTCACAGTCAATTTTAGGGCAACCAGCCACATCCACAAAATCTCTATTATTTGCTAAAACAAGTTCCCACTCGTTCTCTGCACTGCCGAAGCAGATTCCTGGGGTCTCAACTTGTGAAGAACCCTATTGATTTGTCAGCAGTGATGAGTGGGCCCAGAGCCGTTCCCACAATCCCCTGCAGAGGGAAGATTCTCCCACAATGCCCGGCGGGGGTGCAGGGCAAACAAAAGAGCTTCTGCAAGCTGCTCTGCTGGTGATGTGTGAAACTGTGTGGGTTTCTTTTTCTTTAACTTTAAAAGGAGCCACAATGCTATTCAGAGAGTGAGGAAAAGGGAAAAATAAAAACAAGAGATTAAAATCCAGCGTATGGAAAAAAGGGCTTTTTTTCCATAAATAACCACCAGTGTTCAAGTAAGAAGCATTGTTGTAATGAATGGTCTTGGATTTATTTTCCTTTGTTTGTTTTGCTAGTTGGTACTTTCCAGCACCACGTCTAATCTTTAGCTGAAGAGAAAAGTCAACTGCTGCTAGGCCAAACATCAAAATACAAAGACATGGGTCTCCTTTTTGTGACTGTTCCTGCCTTATGGACTTGAATAGTAAAAGTAAGAGTGGCCATCAACCATGGAGTATCCCTTCGGTATTTCTATTTATTCAACAATTTAGTGTACTTAGCTATAAAGGAGGACCACTTAAAACAATCTGCGATTCTAAATTTAACGATCAATCATTTGATGTTGTGTCACGGTCTATGGCTCTCAAACGAGGACAAACTCAGAGAGGCACAGAATAATGCACTGGATACAAATAAAACACAACAGTACAAAAATATGTACTCTGTGAGAACCGATCCAAGTGTGATGAATACCCGACTACCCCTGAACAAGGAAGCTAGCTAGCCTGTTTACCCTTTAATTTAGCTTCTCACAATTTTCCCTTCATTTCTATTTTCCTTTAGCCCATTTAACACTTGAATTTACCTTTTTCACTCAGTGTCACCTTTCCTAAAAGTTTCTTGCCTGATACACAATTGACTGCTTCTCAGAATCCATCATTTTGAGGTGCCTTACTCGCCTTCTGTCAACTTTTTGATCACTATCAATGGTAGATGGGCCCCTAGTTCCTGCTGTGAAAGCATCATTGGCATTGTTGCAAATACTCCCATCTTTGAAGGCAACTCTCAGCGAGCTTCCTCCTTGTTTACCTAAACCTCTCTTGTCCAGCACGTCCTCTGTCGATTGCCAAAGCCAAACTAATCAATCACACCAAAGCAAAAATTGACCAATCAGATTGCTCAAACACAAACACATCCACAGATAGTAGTGGTTTATTATATAGTAGATAAATGGATATACACAGTATATATAGTACATATACATTTTCTTAGAGAGAAACAACACTGGAAGATTAAAAAGTGCATATCTATAAATTCTTAAACCAACTTAATAAAATTAGGGCCTATCTTAACAGTATCGCATGCAGGGCAGGAAAGAACTCTGTGACAGTCCATTACAAGTCATACACACACACATATACAGAGTGTCCAATAACCCTGACATGCACATCTTTGCGGAAGTGTGAGGAAAACCTATATGATCATACAGGGAGCATGAAAATTTCAAACAGTCAAACAGTAACCATATATATAAAGCTTTCTTTTTTCTTTTTTAAAATTGGGTTAACTTTAGAAAATCTTATTGATGGAAATATAATGCACTACAATGTGTTTCCAATTATTACAATGTTATTGACATATATGTTTGATGCATTCAATAATTTACTTTATTACGTCATACTATGCATTGATTTATTCATCCACCCCTTTCGTAACCCACTTCCATAGTCTATTTCATCAGATTTAAAATATCTTGTTTTTTATCATTATTTTTAGATTACCCTAATAACTTAACAAAGGCTGCTTAATCTGTTTGCAAAATGTAAAGAAAGGCCCTTGGACTCCCATACATTTCTTTTGGAGCTCTGGTGAGCTTCATCTCTGTAAACTGTTATTAATACAGACATTTAATACACTATACAGTATTTGATAAAGTAAGAGATAAAGAACAGTTGCCAAGATAGTTCATCATAATAGTATGCCCTGTATCATGTAAAAAATCTATTTATTATTAACTGTCTTCACTCAGGGCTAATCTTAGATAAGGATTGTAGATGGTTAGAAACTGTCTCCCAGGAGAAATTACTACATTTATAATGTATCTGGTTACAAAGCATTCCAACACGTGTTTTTGATTAATAAAAGTATCAAGTGGACAAACCATAAGCTATTAAACAATCCAAGAATAAGTACATTGATGTTATACATGCCACCTATTTGTAGCACCTATTATATAGTATAAGACAAAGCACAAAAAAACAATAAAGTCAGTGAAAGAGTAAAGAAGCAAAAAAAAAAAAAGGAAAACAATATCTTAAAGTATATCCTTATCTGGGTTTGCAAGATGATGCAGTGCAATCCCAGGTCGATCATCACTTTTGTTGTGAGGTTTTCACATTCTTCTAATGGCCTATATCACAGGTGTCGAACTCCGATCCTCGAGGGCCGCAGTGGCAGCATGTTTTCATTCTAACCTTCTTCTTCATTAGTGAGCCATTTTTACTGCTACTTAACTTCTTTTGCTTTAGTTTTAATTAACTTGACTCAGGCCTCTTAGTTGTCTCTTTTTCCTTAATTAGTAGCCAAACAATAATGAGACACAAAACAAGCCACCACATGACCAGCTCACCAGTGCCCATCACTCAATATCTGAAAATAAAGAAAGGTGAACCTCTCAGTAAGGTTGATCTCTCAGATCACCAAAACATGTTGACGGTGTTCTTAGAAAAAACAGAAAAATCAACAAATTTGGAAATATCTACTATGTCAAAATAAGAGCAGCAACAAGCCATTGAATTGAATAACGGGCTTAATTAACAGCAAGAATCAGCTTCTCATTAAGAGACTGTTTGGAGTGAAATTGGTTGGAGTTTGAAATCTCAGTTTAGCTGGTCATCTGTTGGTCATCACATCTCATTTCTGTTTGGCTGCCATTTAATGAAGAAACAAATCAATTCAGAGGACTGAATCCTTAAAAACAGGACTATTGAAATGAAGGGAAAAGGAATTAATTAGCAGTGAAAACTGCTCACTGACTAGGAAAAGGGTTAGAATGAAACTCTGTAGCCACTGCGGCCCTCCAGGCCCGGAGTTCAACACCCCTGGTACATGGTGAGTCTAACTTTGCACAGTATGAGTGACAGGTGGTGTGTGTGGAAGTGTGTCCTGCTTATGCCTGGTTCTTACCTTGCTCCCAATGGTCCACCTCTCCATAAACTTTTTTTTTGTATTTAAGACAAAAAGTACACACAGTCAAACATACATTTACATGAGTTGTACAGTCATGATACACCAAAAAAACGCTACAAGAAAAAAAATTAATCATTTTATAAAGAAACACACAACCACCTTTTCTAACTAACACAGAAGACCAACTTTACACTTACAGAAACATACATACATAAATCTAAAGAGAGCTGGAAAACGGGGCAAATGT
The DNA here is from genome assembly GCF_900747795.2 of Erpetoichthys calabaricus. Lineage (NCBI taxonomy): Eukaryota > Metazoa > Chordata > Cladistia > Polypteriformes > Polypteridae > Erpetoichthys > Erpetoichthys calabaricus. The sequence continues at coordinate 60,003,036 of NC_041395.2, read as the reverse complement.
ATGAATCAAGTTAACTGAGGCAAAAACCTTTAAACAAAATGGAAATAATGAAAACTCTGAAGACTAAACAAATCAAATATTAAGTGTCTCAAAGAGACCACTCATTTTAAGTAATTTACGTTTTTACTAGTACCCTGCTCACTATAACTATATATCATAAAAATGCTTTTTTAAGTGACTAAATACAGCTTAACAAAACAAATATGTGCAGCAATGACAGCAAGCCACAATTGTAAAAAATAACTAACTTCATTGCTTCAAAACTCAAATAGGCAGGCAAATGAACTCAAAAAGGTCTCAACTGACAAACAAGCAAACACCACAGTAAATGCACTCCACACGTTTATGGGAGTAAAGCGCTCACAATTTATTTAGAAGCAAATGAGTTGTGAATACTTAACAATTTATTCACTTTATGGGAATTTCTAAATAAAACAATATGCTTTTAATTCAACTAATCCATCCATCCATCCATCCATCCATTTGCTTTCATAACCTGATCATTCCAATTTATGCTTACTACTTTCCAGATGGTTACTGTAGAATCACAATTACACTTTTCAACCTGATATTACAGATTTTCTTTTATATATGCCAAAATGACAAGGCACAGGAAAGCTTACCCTACCCCCACATCACCATAATCACACAAACAATTGCAAAGACTTTGCTGTCCTGCTCGAGCAATTAACGAAAGCTTCTGTTATTTCTTTTCTGTTCTTCCTTTTCAAGCAGTTAAGAGGCCTGACTTACAAAAGACTCTCTTCTTTGGTGAATGAATTATCAACACCTGGCAAAGAAAGAAACCTGACCAAAGAATTTAGGTTTGGGGATCTCCAAGTACCAATTACCAGAAGTCAAATAAAAATGTGTGATTCCTGGAACGTGGATAAAGAAGGACAGCACTGAACACTTGTGATTTACAATGCTTTCTTTGGAGCACACATCTGACTCCCAGATATCTCAATGTAAAGGTCACTTAAAAACAAAATTTTAACATGAGTAGGAATATAGTAACAGTACAATTAAAACCTATGTTTCAAGCTTAAAACTGAAACAGAATCTCACAAAAATTGGAAATACATCAGAGAGGCTTCTTGGATATTCAGAAGTAGCACCAAGTGCAGCTGATAATAGAGCCAACAGCTCAAATGAGAAACACTGAATGACAGCCTCTCTCGACCGTTCTTATTCTCAACTGGAGAAGCTCTTGCATTTGTGCTAATAATGTCAATACACTGTTGACTCCAGGAACATTCTTTTGGTGATGTGGGAAAACAGATTTTGCTTAGTGCTCACCGCTTATCAGTCTAAAGCATGTCCACGTGCGAGGCCCTCTCAGCATTATGTCCTCTTCCTTGCCTGAACAATTTAAGTAGTGGCCTGCTGGTCAACAGCCTCCAAACACTTAAATGATTACCCTGTTGTATTAAATGGTTTTAATTGTGAGCTATATAGGCTTCAGGTGAACAAAAAGTATAAAATATGGAATGCAGAAGAAAACTGACTCCTACAAATGGATGGGAGAATACTATAAAACAATGTTTTTCAACCTTTACTGTCTTGTGACCCAGTTTTACCTTTTTAAGTTTACTGACGATCCACAAGTACACTAGCCCTATGAATAAAGCATGAATATAAAAGCTGGGGTGGGGGTCTTCCCCTTGGCAAATCGAGCAAGAACGGAGCAGGGAGGGTGTCCCAGATAATGGGAATAAATATCATGTATCATGTAGTATTGCTTAGGAGACCCACTGTAATCCACTCACACACCCAACAACGACAACCCATGATCCACCAGCAGCAACCACTAATGTGTTAAATAAACAAGAAAAAACATTGCTGGCCACTGCACAATTTTCTGTACAGTTTTTCTCCAGGTAGACAGTTATGAAAAGGGCACAGGCAGAGTACTGATGCAAGACTTTGCTGAAGTCTAACATCCCATCTTTTATATGAATCATTATGCCCCTGACAATGAAGTACCCTTTCGTGGGCAGAAAAATCACAGTGACCACTGACCATATTCCCCTTCAGTGTAAAACAACTAAAATGGAAGTCATGTTCCTCACACTCTGACCCTTAAGAAGTCATGTAGTCCACCATTAAGGTCTCTGTTACAATACTACTGGTGCATTACTTCAAACAAATTGCCTCATGGGAATACAGGATGAAAGGTCATGTCATATATGTGACTTTCAGCAAGCACCTATGAAATAGGGATCACAAGCATTACCAGAAGGGTCCACAACTCTCCCTGTCATCCAAGCTAAGAACTCTAATTCCTCACCAGTCAACAAGAGGATCCACCCAGTTTTGTTTGATGAGAGGCAAGTCTTGCCTATCGCTATTAAAAATTAATCAAAGCATCCAATTTTGACAATAACAGGTCATTTCACACAACAAGCACATCAATCCTATTTATCTAGATTCTCAAGAATAGCACCAATGTTTTAAAGTCCCTGAAGTCATACTCTCTACCACACTATTTTTTTTTTGTTCTTTATTTCACCTTATACAATTTCTAGTATTAGGAATTTGTTACTTTTTGCATACCCCTTGGGGTCAGAATGCAGGGTCAGCCATTGTACAGCGCCCCTGGAGCAAATGAAGGTTAAGGGCCTTGCTCAAGGGCCCAGCCGAGTAGGATCTCTTTTGGCAGTGACGGGTATTCAAACCAGCAACCTTCGGGATACCATCGCAGATCCTTAGCCTCAGAGCCACCACTGCGCCCTATTTGACATTGAGACAGCTCATAGAGACGCATCGAGGAAAAACAGAAAGGTTTGCATATGGTGTGTACTGATTTGGAGAAGGCTTCTGATAGAGTGCCACATCAAGAGGTCTCAAGGTGCATAAGAAAGAAAGGAGTACCAGAGAAATACGTGAGGATTGTCCAGCATATGTATGGGGGGAGTGAGGGCTCAGGCTAAAAGCAGTTCTGGGGCAACAGACAAGATCCCAGCTAGTGTAGGTCTACACTGGGGATCTTCTTTAAATCCTTACCTCACTGATCTGGTTATTGATGTGTTGAGTTGTGGAATAAAGGACCAATTTGGTGCATGTTTTTTGCTGATGATAGTGTTGTGTATCACCAGAAAAGAGTAAGTGGAGAGGACTTTGGAAGACAAAGGGTTGAAGATACTGTAAATAGGAAGAAGAGAGAATATATGAGGTTTAATGATGATCGGGATTCAGAAGTTAGCCTACAGGGAGACCTATTGAAAAGAGTAGAAATTTTTAATATCTAAGATCAGTGGTAAACCAAGACGAAAAATTAAATGCAGAGACAACTCATAGAGTGTGGTGTAGAAGGAGGAATTGGAAAAAATTTTGTATTTTGTTATCGAAGAATTAAGGCAAAGGTTAAAGGTAAGGTTTTTAAGTCATTGGTAAGACCAACAATGATGTATGCAGCTGAGACACGGGCAGTAAAGGGAGAGCAGGAGAAAACATTGGATGTGGCAGACATGAGAAAGTTGAGATGGATATGTGGAGCTAAAAAAAGGACAGAATAAGAAATTAAACAATCAGAGATAACAACAAAAATTGGACAGATATCTAAGAAAGTACAGGAAAGTAGGCTGAAGTGGTATGGACATTAGATGAGGACAGACAATGAATATGTAGGCAAAAGAGTGATGGGAATGGAAGCACAGGGGAAATGAAAGTGAGGGAGACGAAAGCAGAGGTAAATAGATAAAGTAAAAGAAGACCCGAAAGAAAAAGGCTTGACTGGAGAGGAGGGGAAGGACCGAGCTGTATGGAGAAGGTTGATCAAGCACATTAACCCTATGTAGAAGTTTGATTAAAATTTTATACAATATAAAACACAGTACTATGATTACACAGGAGGAACATGAAATGCAGAAAGAAGGAGTAAGCAAGAATTATAATTAGTAAAGTTAAATGGAGACTAAGTTAATTGTACACAACCAAACTCTACCAAAAAACGAAACTTAATGATGCCAGTCTACTTCCTGGCCCTACTAAACAATAACAATAATCCAAACTGCAAGGTTGCCCTACACTTTACCTCCAATTCCAAACTCTTTAGTAAGGACATGTTTAAATTACAGGCAACCTGAGCTCTCAAATTCTTGAGAAAAAATGAATTGCTTTTGGCATTTCAGGGGGATTCATGCAGGGTATCAAATGATGAAAGCATGCACAAGAGCATAATTTTACATAAGCACTAATACACCAAAACAGGGAAAAAGTTCAAGATTGCTTTATAAATGAAATATAAAATATAGAGAGCAAAAGTAAATACGTTTAAGTAAAATATTCATGCTATTTTGTCATTAGAAATAATTGCCACCCAGAAGAGCCATTTGGACTACACCAATGCAAACTTCACAAAACATTCAATGCAACCTAAAATAATATATAATAAATAAGGCAGGCAGGCAGGCAGACAGGCAGGTAGGCTGGCAGGCAGATAGGATAGATAGATAGATAGATAGATAGATAGATAGATAGATAGATAGATAGATAGATAGATAGATAGATAGATAGATAGATAGATAGATAGATAGATAGATAGATAGATAGATAGATAGATAGATAGATAGATAGATAGATAGATAGATAGATAGATAGATAGATAGATAGATAGATAGAACTTTATTTGTTCACAGGAAGAAGTCTGGCTTTACAAACACTCAATAAATGAAAGTCTGGCTTTACAAACACTCAATAAATGAAAGTCTGGCTTTACAAACACTCAATAAATGAAAAAAGTACATATTACACTTTAACAAGCAACAAACCCCCTCTCAAATACACAATAGAAATGACTAAAAAGAAAGAACATTTCTCAGCTAAAGATAAAGAAAATGTATACAATACATGGTACTCTTTTGTTGAGCACAGTGCACTGTTGTGTTATTCTTGTATTTTTCAAATTACACTCTATTTGTGAATGTATACAGCATGCTGGGCTTCTAAATGGAAGTGGGCTGTATTTTAGAATAAATTGAGTTTACCTGCAAGTGATTTAATTATAGTTTATTTGAAATAAAGTGACAGAACATGTAATGCAATCAAGTTTTTATAAATCTGCTGTGCTAGAGGGAATAAATAAATCAATAAATCCAGGAGGTACTGTACATGCTCAATTACTTTTGTATTATGAAGAAAAAAATACAATATGATTAATCCAATTTTGGAATAACCTGTATTGATAAGAACAAACAAGAAAATCCTTGCCTTAAAATACAGCAAATAGGTGAATAGATCCTACAAAGAATCAACAGAGGTTTTTTGTGCTGGTCGGTCCTGTTATTATGCTGGATATTTACTGTTAAGTGCTAATGGGTGTTCAGCACAATGACACATATAAGTGAGCTGCTGACACATTGGTGCTTTGTTTGTGTAAAGCACTTTCAAGATAAGATTAAAATTTGTTAATTGCTAAGACAGCAAATTAAAAGGTTACACATTTTTCTCTTGAATAGGTGTATAATTTGGGTTACAAAATAATTCTAAAAACAAGCCTACAGTTTTACAACTTCCAAAGGCATATATCCACTACTTAATTCAAAAATAAAAATAAATACATTAAACATAAAATATCACCCAAATATATGTGGTTAGTGCTGCTAGACTTGAATTAGTTACTGTCTTTGAAGGTCCTGCACAGCACATTCCCTCCATGTCTACGTGTGCATGTTAGGTGAACTGGTGGTACCTTTAATCAAAATCAGCATGTGGAGGTACTGATACAGAAACAGGCTTTGGCTGCAATAGCTGTAAACTGGAAAAAAAAAGTCAAAAACAAAACTGAAACCAATGATGAAGTCCAATGGTCACATTTTAATAATTCTGACTAAATGGTCATTGTTTTGTAAGCCACTAAGTTCTATTTACTACCAAAAAAGCACAGGCAAACTTTCAAATGGTTTGCCTAAAACAAAGGATTAAAAATTATCTTACTGAAAATTCATATAAAGTCTGAACAATCAAACAAACAAGTATTTAACATTTAATACTGCATTTTAACAAAACCTACATAAAGAGTGACAAAAAAAAAACAAAGTCAAGAACAGTGCCACTGACACTGCATGCACTTCTAGTCTACTGTTTTTCCTCCTAATGGCAAGAACCACAACAAGGTGCTCAGCCAGGTTTCAGGTAGTTTCTCATTACAAAGAAATGCTTCAAAGTGGTATTACTTGTACATCAAACACAAGTGACAGGCATCATACACAGAAAAAACAAGGAGGATTTTATTATGGGGCTAATGGTTAATTTGCTGCTATGTTACGGTTTTGTTTGTTTCTCTGTGGTATTACACTCAGAGCACCATGCACATTTTTTCCAGCCTCTTTATATTTTCCTGTGGATGAACAGTTTTAAGTTGCATTGAACAGTGTAACCCCAAGATCACATAAGTGTTTGCATTTCATTATCAGTTCAGTACACTCAATTTTGCCTGCAAAAAAAAAATCTGATGTAAATGACTAAAGGAAGAGGTTTCCAGAGCAATAAGCATGGAGTACCAATAAGTAGCCATGACATCACTACAACTTTGGTGAAAGTGTTTGTATTAGCAAAGGGTCCACCAATAAAGCAGGAACCAAGTGACCCGTGACATTTCATGCTGGTTTTCCACAAACTACATGGGAAAATTTGACTTAATTCCACCTTTTCCCAAGTGCTAATGAAAAGGCAGCTTTGTTTTATTATACCAGGTTCTTAAAAACACAGCAGTTGTAATATACAGGTTTTATAATCCTAAATTAACAAGTTATACAGTAACAGTAAATTATTCAGCAATGCAATGAAAGTTAAGGTCTTTACTATACAGTACGATAACATTTTCTATACGCCAAGGGAAGAACTTCTTTTTCTATCCATCCATCCATCCATTCTTTTTTTATGCTATTTGTATTTATCCTAGAAGGTTCAAGTCAAACGATTAACATAAACCTATCCATTAGTTCATATGCCCACATTATCCAATTCATGATCACTAGAGGGCCAAAGTTGTCAGAGTATCATTGCGCACAAAACAAAAGCCAACCTTAGACATGGCATCAGTCAATCCCAGAGCAGAATCAGTCATATGTTTCCTGTTTACAGCCACTAATTAATTGAAGAGGGAGTGGAAAACTGGAATATCCTGAGAAAAACCTACATACATAAGGTACAGGCAAATTCTACACAGATGGTGACCACACTAGAACTCGAGTCCACTATGCACAACCCACTGTTAATACAATATGTTGGTCCTTATTCAAGACAGACTGACAACCAACAAATGGGACCAAGAAGATTAATTAAAAACCTTACTATGATGTCTTCTGACCAATGGGAAAGAAAGTAACCCATTGTGGAAAAAAATAATCTTTGGAAAGTGCTTGAGATTTAAAATGCAAGAAACAAATATGTTCTTCTATATTTTTTATTGTTAAATTAATTTGTTACATTTTATTTTACTTTTTAACATATTAACTGTTCTTGTTGTTTACATGGATAAGTAGCTCTTTAATTTTTTTTTAATGGAAAGTTTTAATATGTATGTTACAAATGTTTAAAGTCCATATTCTCCATTGCATTTGGTCACAACAAAAAGTTACATTTTCTTAGTTTATCAAAAATTAACAAAGAGAATTCTGTGATAGAAAAATTCAAGTCCTCCTTTAAAAATAAAGCCACAAGAAAAGAAGCTAGTACAGGGCAGAATAACCTTTGCAGAGAAAGAAGAGCATTACTATTTCACTCTAAGTAACTTGCCTGAAGAAGGGGCCTGAGTTGCCTCGAAAGCTTGCATATTGTAATCTTTCTAGTTAGCTAATAAAAGGTGTCATTTTGCTTGGCTTTTCTCTACATTCATAATGGCTAACACGGTACAGCACCCTAGTACTACTCTAAGTAACACTAAGTGAAACTGCCCAATAATGTAGGTAGTAAAAAATGACTAGCCCGATATTTCTCGATCTTCTCTGGACTTAAAATAACTGCAGAATGGCAAAGTGCACCAGCAAGCAGCACCAGCACCTGCTTAGCTTCTGCTAAGCAATTACAAGCAACAAACTATCTCTGCACACTGCCTATAGGTTTAGGGATCTTTCTAAATGTTGAGTGTGTGTGTTGTGCTCTGTGCCCTCCAGTGGACTGGCAGCTCTACTAACTCTGGTTATGACTTGCTCTACTTTGCCAGTAAAGACATTTTGACACTACGATCATGAACTGGCCAAGCGGGTACCAAAAATGGAAGTAGCTGTTTTATCCTGTAGATGCAAACTGGCAATGTACCCAGAATACTGACCTACACTGGGAATAGTATTTGCCTGGATTTAATCATAAATACCCTCACCATAGTCAGGATGAAGCAGTTATCTTATAAAAGATATTATATCTGAAGAGCAAAAGGCATTCAATCCTCAAAAGGCTTACTTGCTGACAATGACAGGACAACCATCATTGCCATTCACTGAGTATGTAACAATAGTCTTCCCATTCATATCACCATTTTTTAGGTCAAACACACAGAGACATGACAAAATTTTTAGTAAAAACAAGAATGTCTGAAACATATGTTTCAAAACCTGCAACCTTCTAGCAACCCTTACCTATGCTTCCATAAATTCAGTTGTCTGTCAGCTCTGTTTTCAAAATGTATCTCCTTTAAATGGAAGGGCCTGGGCAGATGTACAAATTAAATTCAAGCCAATGCAGATTAGAAGAATCAATGATGATTTAAAGCAGCTGAGGTAACAGAGAAGCAGAGCTAATCGTTTCTGCCGTGAGACATGGGTAGCTTTATTGTATCCAAATCCACAGATGACACCAGCAACTCAAGATGACCTGGTGCTTTGGGTCCCAGACAAAGAGCAAGAAAGATACAATTTACAAGTCCTCCACTGAAGTTCATTTTTACTAGTCTAGACTGTGTGTTACATTATACTTCGAGGTAAGTTTGGACACTGAAAAGGCTGACATTTATTTCTGTATTAATGTGCTTTAGTTCCAGATGTTAAAACTCAGACAAAGTAATCAGGTCCCTGTTATTTGGAAAAGTGCTAAATGTCCATGGAGTTGGGTGGTCTGACTGGCATATCTGTGAAAGCTGTGAAGTGCTCAGATTGACACCTTTTTCACAGGACAGTCCCTTTTGTGTTCACACATTTTTTTCCTCTGTTTATATGTGAACCAAAAATGAAGAAGCTGATTATTTGGAAACAAATCAGATGTAAAACAGTTTTTTCACTTCGAACAAAGTGGCAAAAGGACAAAACATGACCAAGAACTTTACACACACACGTGCATTTTTTAAACAACAATGTGTCATATAGCAACTCACTCGACCTTGACAAACCCTTTCAAATTAAAGCCAGATAGAGGGTACATTTAAATTTATGTTTCCCAGCAACCATATAATAGAAAAGTGAAAATGAGAAATGAAAGAATGGACTGAATATAATATTAGTACCATACCTAAATAAACTTAAGATTCCTATCTGTCTCAGTAGGCCAATCTAAACAGATCAGTAGGCTACCTCTCTATAAGCAGAGATTGATAGTCTGCTTAATCTTCCTTCCCATCCCTATTTCTCAAAACATTCAAACTTATTTTTATCACTCTCTCTCATCCTCTTTTTCTTCAGGGTCCTTTCTACTAACCAACACCACAAATATCAGTTATACTAATTCTCCAACCTACTACAATCTGATATGATGCTACAGTTGGAATGCCGTTTCCACTGTAAGTCTTTATATCTGTAAGATTCCTGACACTTTTCTTGAGGAAGTTTCGTAATGTAGCATGGGCAAATGGCTCAAAAGTTTGCATCTGAAAGGATTGTGATTGCTGCTGATGTTAGATGGAAACACGAAAGACTGAGAGGTCACCTTCAAAGATTTGTAGCAAACACAGCAGTAATTATCTGGCAGAAGCTGAAGCAATTTAGTGGCTATTCACTTCAGAATGGATATGAAGAGGTCATATGGTTCCTTATCTTCCAGAATCCCTGCACTAACAGTTCTACAAATTAGTGTGTACATCACCACCAATGGAGGATATATCATGTTCAGGTGAATAAGTAAATGTGAATGAATTTAAGCACAGATCTGTGTGTTACATTTTCTTGCTAGCTATCTTGTATTCCATCTTGCTCACCTCATACAAAAGCACTGAAAACTGTAAGCAAATGGCTCACGTTACTGTTACAACAATAATAATTGTCAATGTCAATGTCTATTTATTTATATAGCACGTTTAAAACAACATAGGAATGCTGTGGCCAAAGTGCTTTACAATAAAAGAAGAAAAAAACATACAATCAACATAAATAACATAAATAGAAATAAAAATAAATGAACATAAATTAAATACATAATAAATAGAAGTAAGATTACATAATCACAAAGAGGAAACCATCAGTATTACTGAAGGTCACGAAATGCAAGTGAATAGAAATGAGTCTTTAATCTTGTTTTGAACAGTTCAATTGTAGACGACTCCTTTATGTAATGAGGTAAAGAGTTCCACAGGCGACGAGCAGCAGCTGTAAAAGCCCTGTCCCCCTTAGTTTTACACTTGGTGTGAGGGACAACAAGAGACAACTGACCAGAAGATCTAAGCACTCTAGATGGTTGATGTAAAGCACACAATTCAGATAAATAGGCAGGAGCAAGCCCATGTAAAGGTTTAAAAACTAGCAACAAGATTTTAAAATCAATTCAAAAACTGACAGGCAGCCAGTGTAAAGAAGCTAATATTGGAGAAACAGAATTAGACTTTCTTGCCCCAACCAGCAGCAACATTCTGGACCAACTGTAACCTGCGTATCAGGGATTTGCTAATCCCAGAATACAGCCAGTTGTAGTAATCGAGGCGAGTAGCTTTCTCAAGATCTCTAGAAGATAAAAAAGGCTTGATCTTACGTAAAAGATGAAGCTGGAAAAAGCAACTCTTGACTACAGAATTAATCTGTTTCTCAAAAGAGAGGTTACTGTCAAAGATAACACCAAGATTGCGGACTTGAGGTTTGCAAAAGACAGAGAAAGAGCCGAGAAGTCCAAGACCAATTTGGGCTTTAGCTGATAGACCCACTATAAGCACTTACATTTTATTTTGATTCAGATCAAGAAAATTATTAGCTATCCAGGATCTTAGTTCAAAAAGACAGTTGCGCAGTTGATTTATTGTAGAGTTGCAGACGGGAATATAAACCTGTGTATCATCAGCATAGCAGTGAAAAGAAATGTTAAATTCCTAAAAATAGCTCCAATAGGGTGAAGGTATATAGAGAATAAAATAGGACCCAAAATGGATCCCTGAGGAACACCACATTTAAGAGGAACAGTAGACGAAAAAGAGGAATTTAAAGTCTCTACCAAAAAAAAAGTGTCTACCAATTAGATATGACCTGAACCAGTTGAGAGCAGCCCCTTTAAGTCCAACAAGATGTTCAAGCCGCAACTGCAATATCCCATGGTCAATAGTGTCAAAGGCAGTGAAACAGGTCAAGAAGGACAGGGACTGCAGCACCACCTGAGTCAGTAATAATAGAGATGTCATTGAATCCTTTCAGGAGGGCCATCTCAACACCATGATAACGCCTAAAGCCAGATTGGTAGATCTCAAATAAATTATTGGAGTTAAGGTGATCAACCAATTGATTATAAATAATTCTTTCTTATATTTTAGCCAAAAATGGCAATTGGGAAATTGGGCAAAAATTGGCTAAAACTCCAGGATTTAATTCTGCCTTTTTTAGACAGGGATGCACCGCAGCATATTTAAAAAATGAGGGCACAACCCCCTCACTAATAGAATAATTGATAATGGCTAGTAAAGTTGGACCCAAAACATCAAAGGCTTCCACTAAGAGGCGTGGTGCTACTATATCAATAGGACTGAGAGTAGGTTTAAGGGTGTCAATAGTACTTTTTAACTGTGAAAATGAGACAAGATCAAAAGATTGCTAACAAATGACGCCACTTCAATAAAGTTCATCTTTAATAAAAAATCAAATGTTATTGTGTGGATCCAAATTACAGTGTGCTATATTTTTAAACTGCCGTGGTAAATTTTAAATTCATAAACTCTGAAGATCTTAAGTTCAGAATTGCACAGCATGATCAGCCTTTTCTGTTTACCCAATTTAGATATATCACAGTCTTTGAAACATGCATCAAAATTCTCACAAGTGTGTACATACATTTTCCAATCCTACTTATTCTTCTGCTATGGTGGGGGGTTTTGGACCTTTACAAGCAGCACTAAGTGCAGGGCCAGAACTAGTCCTGGACAGAAAGCCAATCAATCAAACTGCACACAGACACACAGCCATAGTCACTCTTATGACACTAGTTTAAAGTTGCAGTTATTTTGGGTGTATGACAGTGAACTGGAGTACCAGGAGAAAATCCATTTGGACAAAGGGCAGAATGCTCAAAATACACAGTGGTACACAGCAGTGTGGGAACTGAATCGAGCTCTCTGGTGCTGTTAGGCAGTACTTCTACCCATTACACCACACAAGCTTGAACATGATGATGTTTGATCCATGAAAATCATTCATCATTCACACTATACATACAGTATGATATTATTGTTGCCTCCATTACTGACAAAGCAACGATAATTGCAACACCTTCTTTCTTACTTAACAAAACTATTTTTCCTGGGATTAATTATAAACAGAGCTTGAGTGATATAATTAATTCCCAAAGGCCTGCATCAATGAAGCAGACACATTGTGAATAACGAACTGTGTCTTATTAAGGAACTGTCAGCACATCTAAACATGCAAGACCTTTTAAATTAACCCTCAGGTAATTTGTACAACTTTTCATATTCAAAAAAATTCTTATAAAAATGAACCTGTATAGCATTATAAAAAATAATGGAGGATATTTTTAACTGCAATTTAGTATAAGTTATACTTTTGAATAGATTCCCTTCAATCCTGAATTGGAAGCAAATTTGGAAATGATGTTTTGAATAGATTTTAGTAATTCAACAAAAAATGGAAGAAACTGCACATGTTAGGAATCGAGGCAGCCATATTCTCTACATCTGTCTTACTAATAAAATGACTGAACAAAATAATATGACATTGATATAAAAAAGCACATTTTATGATTCCCCAGGCCATACTTGCACAAATGTAATCCCAAATAGCACTGGGTACATCTGTTATGATACAGCCAGTTCTGCTCCAGCAGTTCTCACTTGTTAGTCTCACACCAGTCTGGTTTTTAATTTAACTGTGAGATGCAAAAAGCTTTACCTTGAGGACAGTTTTGGACTCTTTTTAATGGGTCAACTGCCCAATTTAGCTTTAAATCCTTGCTTCTAATATTGGTCTTTTAACTCCCTTAATCTGGGGTTAATTCTAGCATGCAATTCTAACTTTCAAATTAATTACTACAGTATTTTTTGTACAATTCAATTTACGTTCAAGTAGCATATTGTGTGCTCATATACTGGACAGGGAACTAGTCCATCACTGGGCACACCTTCATGGGACCAACTTATAGATTGCCAATTAACCTGAAATGCATATCTTTATAGGAGAAAAATGTGTGCACTCCCAGAAAAAAAAGAAAAGAAAAAAAACAAAACAAAACAAAGACACGGGGAGAATTAGCAAACTCCCCACCACTCTAAAGCAATGAGGCAGCAGCTCCTCTGGGGTAACGTGTTACATAAAGCTAAACCAAGGCTTCAAAGAATCTTAGACCACCCAAGGCCACCAGCATGGGTGATCACACAAACATGGTGCTTCCTATAAGAAATCCTGGCTGCTAGTGGAAATCTGGCTCAAATAAAATACTGTACATGGGTGACTTGTATTTTATTAGATATTACACAAAAGTGTAAGACAATTAGCACCACAACTTTACCCACTGTGTTCACTCAATCAGGATAAGAAAAATGAAAACATCTGAATTCTTTACAAGTGTATGTTAACTCTTAGCATCTTACTATGTTGAAGCAATGTTTTCTTTTTAATTATGTGTCTTCATTAATAAAGTAAATCAAAATCAAAATGTCTTATACTGTCTTTTCCTTTTGATTCTGATAAACAAGACCCTCCATGTTAAGGTTAAAATATGCATAAAATATGTTCACCAAACCCGCCTTAACAGTTGGCGAAGTAAAAATTATTCTCTTTTCTTTCATGCCCTTCAACATCCACACAGTATTCTTACAAAGTGGCCTTGCCACGCCATACACATTTATAAATTTTAATTGTCACTACTTGGTAAGAGTATCAATCCATTTTGGATTGTAACTTTTTTTTAAAAGATACTATGGCTAGTTAATGTTTCACTTCAAATTACATTTTATGAACTCAGGTTGACTGTCCTGCTTAGGCAGTAAGAACACTGACACCTGCATGTGCCTAGAAATAAGCCTAGGGGGCCTGGGAATCATAATCCACCATTCCTTTCTCTTAACCAGTTTATTCTAAAATGAGTCATAGGAGTCTAGTCTGACCTCATCAGATTCAATGGTGGATAAAGCCTAAGACAAGGCTTCACATCACACAACACCCATGGGTGTCCAAAGTGGGGAGGGGGGGAGGGGGGGGGGTGTTTGGGGGGCTCAAGAAAGCCATGTGTTTTTTTTTTCATTATTGCTATCTTCACAATAATGGATTTGGACTGCAATTACCATGGCAAAACTATCAATTATTTTGCATTTTCAAATTTTCCTTTCATTGTAAGGTTTTACTACTTAACTGTATACCAGTCTTCCACTACAGTGATCCCTCGTTATATCGCACTTCGCCTTTCGCGGCTTCACTCTATCGCGGATTTTATACGTAAGCATATTTAAATATATATCGCGCATTTTTTGCTGGTTCGCGGATTTCTGAGGAAAATGGGTCTTTTAATTTCTGGTACATGCTTCCTCAGTTGGTTTGCCCAGTTGATTTCATACAAGGGACGCTATTGGCAGATGGCTGAGAAGCTACCCAACTTACTTTTGTTTCTCTCTCTCTCTCTCTCTTGCTCTGACTTTCTCTGATCCTGACGTAAGGGGATTGAGCAGGGGTGCTGTTCGCACACCTAGACGATACGGACGCTCGTCTAAAAATGCTGAAAGAGTTGCTACCTTCTGTGTGCAGCTGCTTCATGAAGCGACATGCATACTTAAAAGCTCGAAGGGCACATATTGATTTTTGACTGTTTGTTTTCCTCTCTCTCTCTCTCTCTCTCTCTCTCTCCCTACTCCTGACCGAGGGGGTGTGAGCTGCCGCCTTCAACAGCTTTGTGCCGCGGTGCTTCGCATACTTAAAAGGCAAACAGCCCTATTGATTTGTTTGGTTTTCTCTCACTTTCTGACATTCAGTGCTCCTGATGCGCACTCCTTTGAAGAGGAAGATATGTTTGCATTCTTTTAATTGTGAGACAGAACTGTCATCTCTGTCTTGTCATGGAGCACAGTTTAAACTTTTGAAAAAGAGACAAATGTTTGTTTGCAGTGTTTGAATAACGTTCCTGTCTCTCTACAACCTCCCTGTGTTTCTGCGCAAATCTGTGACCCAAGCATGACAATATAAAAATAACCATATAAACCATATGGTTTCTACTTCGCGGATTTTCTTATTTCGTGGGTGGCTCTGGAACGCAACCCCCGCGATGGAGGAGGGATTACTGTATTTGTTATCGCTCCATCCAATCAGAAAACTAATGTTTTATATGCATCCAAAGATTACAATCCACATCAAAATCCTCATATTTTGAATCTGCTTTCAACAAATGTAAAATGAGCATAGGCACCAGCAAAACACTAAATTGCCTGTCCATCCTGAAAATAGGAAGAGCACGCCTTGGGATGTCTATCTCAGGACTGCGGTTTGTGCTCTTGCTGTTTAAAAGGGTCGTGCTTTTGATTTGTTACTGTTATTTTTAACCCCATTATTGGTTACACTTTAGTTTATGTACTGCAAAAATTAGTCTATTACTCATTTACTGTTATGTAACAAGACCTTAATAAAGGTTTCTTTTGGTACTCATTACGTTTATAAAACATCAGTAGATTGGTTATTCATCTCTGTGCAGTGCAGCACAACAAGACCTTTTGATATGCTGGTAAAATTACTGGTTAATATGAAAGAGTCACATGTTTCATAATTAAGTATGCAATATCAAAGGACATACTGTATGTTTCACTTAACCCCTTAACCGCCCTCTGCCGGATATATCCGGCACCGTTGTTTTATTGCTAACGCCATACTGCCGGAATTATCCGGCACATTTGCCTGTGGTTATATGAATGCCTGGCAAGTAGTATAACTGACAGTTTGGCGTGGGTATTATTACTACGTTGTATTTCGACAAGTCTGTGGTTGTTTTGGCCGGTCATGTGACGTGATTCGCATGTAACAGCTGTGAATATGGCGAAACGTAAACTGACTTCAAGTGAGGCTTTGCAGGCGATTTTGGACAGTTCTGATCATGATTGTAGTAGTTCTGAAGAAGATTTTAGCGACAATGATGAGCAGCAACGTGCGCTGCATGATACTGTGAATGAAGACACATCGGATGACGGCGCTGAGTGGGTGTATCCCCAGCATCTCAGCTGGGCTGCTGCCCGTGGTGAACTACCATTTCTGCATCCGTTTGAGGCACGTGTGGCTTTATTGTTGATGTAAACAATTACACTGCTGAGCAGTTTTAGGAGCTGTTTGTGTCACCTGATTTGATCAGACATTTTGTTCATCAGACAAATCTGTATGCAGCACAGTTTATTGAGAAAAATCCCAATTTACCTCCACATTCCCGTGTTCGTGCTTGGTTTGACACTGATGAAAACGAAATGAAAAAATTCATTGGGATTTTTGATGTTGATGGGAATAATCAGAAAAACAGATATTGAGATGTACTGGTCTACAGATCCTATGTATGCAACACCTATTTTTGCAGCTGTCATGACACGTAACCGATTCTCTTTGCTGCTGAAGTTCTTTCATTTGAATGACAACAGAAATGAGCCAGATAAGAAAGATCCAAACCGTGACCGCTTGTTCAAGCTACGTCCTTTGATTGATCATTTATTTGAAGCATTTCAGTTGCCCTACATGCCAGGACCGTCAGTTGCAGTTGATGAAAGTTTATTGTTGTGGAAGGGCCGCTTACAGTTTCGACAGTATCTACCATTGAAAAGGGCACGGTTTGGTATCAAGATGTTTTTGCTTAGCTGAGAATTCAGGTTACATTTATAGATTTCGTGTATACACTGGAAAAGAGGATCCTATGAGTAGTATTTCAGCAGTGTTGCCAGATGAATGTAAGGACTTTGGACTTTCAGAAAAACGCTGTCGTGTCTGTTCAAAGAAGGGTCAGCGTAGAGACGTCAAGACCTTCTGCTCAAAGTGTCCCAGCAATCCAGGACTTTGTGCAGTTCCCTGCTTTGGCCTGTGGCACAGCAAACTCAAATACTGGGAATGAAACTATGATTGACTGAACTACTTTTGACTTTTGAATTACTTTTGACTGTTCCGGTTTTGTAGTTGACAATAAATCCAGAAGCCTGAGAAAAGGTACATTTTGTGTTTGATTATGTGTTTGCCCATTTCTAGAACTTGCACAACATTTAGTGGTCAATACTGCTTGAATAAATGTAAAAAATGTAAAAAAAATGTAAAAAAGTAAAAAAACGAAAATTGTTCAGATTTCGCCTGGCGTGGGGAATATTTAGGGAGTTGGCGGTTAAAGGGTTAAGCCAACTTTGACCATTCCAAAATGAAGTTGTTTTAGTAGGTCACATTATATAGATGAATAACTGCTTTATTGATGCTTTGTAAGTGTAATTAACACCAGATGAAGCCTTTGTTAAGGTATAGTTACATAAGAGTAAATGAGTAATAGATGCATTCGTAATACCTAAACTGAAGTGTTACCACATTTTTAATTAAAAAATGTTCAAAAAGAAATTAGATGAGAAGAGTGTGACTGCTCCTCAAGCATCTCTTTCTCTCATCAACAAAACACAGTTCAGGTTTTCGGTCCGTAAGATACCATTCTTTCAAAAGTTTGTTTTGCTAAGCATTATTTCCATTTATTATGTTTTACAACACAGTGCATGTCCATGCCAGTATAGAAGGAAACATAATTGTTTTTCAAAAGTGGATAAAATTGCTGCATTTACTTCCGTACTATAACTCAAGATACACACCATTGAGTTTACAAGTTTACAAACTGTTAAACAAGTAGGTGTATTTTAAATGCTTTATATTATGCAGGACTGTAATACTGGTATTTTGGCTTTTGTGGACATTTTATTAACCTGGTCAATAACTGGTTTCCAAGGACATTGACCTTTTTCAAAGTTAATACAGGAAAAATGAAAGCAAGTTTACAGTCCTCAATTTTTTGACATGTAAATGTCAGACTTTGGACTTGCTTAAGTACACCAGTTTGCCTTGGTATTTGATGAGTATTTCTATAAAGTTACACATGAAACAGAGTGGAAAAGGCATGAAAAATGTTAAAACTTGGCTGAGGACAAGTATGTTACATACCGTAGATACTCGCGTATTAGTCGATATTGCAGATAAGTCGAGTGTATTGTTTAAGCCGAAAATTACGAAATTTGTTATGACCTGCGTATAAGTCGAGGATAAAACTTGACAGCTATCAGAGATAGAGGGCGACAATCAGCTGTTAATGGCAACGTTGACTCGGCAACTAATCCTTGCGTGTGCGTGAGTTGCGAAATGTAAACAAAGGCAAGATGGCGTCAATATGTCACAAAAGAAAAGAAAACACTCGGAAGACGATGCTTTGCACATTATTGCTGAGTCGGACTCTGATTTTTCATAATCGGATTTTATTGACAGTGATCAGGAATCGAGCAAGAGAGTGAGAAGCCGGCATCAGCTGATCGGACACCAGCCGATGCCGCGTCAGCTGAATGCATTCGCGCAGCTGATGCAGCTACGGCAAGGTTCGCGTGGGAGGAATACCCAGACATTGATCCGTGGGAGCCGAACTGGCTACTGGACTTCACAAGACAGCATGGCTTGCTGTTGGACACGACAGATCACCCACTGCTGGACTACTTCAGGCTGCTCTCTCCTGATGCTGCTTTTCAGCTACTGTCAGACGAGACAAACAGGTAGGCAGAGAAATTTTTTTAATCGTGGGGTGCACTTGCATCGCATTGATAGCGAAATATAAACAAAGGCAAGATGGCATCAATATGTCACAAGGGAGCGAAGCGAGTGCAGAAAAGAAAACACTCGGCAGACGATGTTTTGCACATTATCACTGAGTTGGACTCTGATTTTTTAGAATCAGAATTTATTGACAGTGATCAGGAATCAAGCAAGAGAATGAGAAGCCGGCATCAGCTGATCGGACACCAGCCGATGCTGCGCCAGCTGAACGCATTCGCGCAGCCGATGCAGCTACGGTAAGGTTCGCGCGGGAGGAATACCCAGACATTGATCCGTGGGAGCCGAACTGGCTACTGGACTTCACAAGACAGCATGGCTTGCTGTTGGACATGACAGATCACCCGCTGCTGGACTACTTCAGGCTGCTGTCTCCTGATGCTGCTTTTCAGCTACTGTCAGACGAGACAAACAGGTAGGCAGAGAAATTTTTTGAATCGCGGGCTGCGCTTGCATCACATTGATAGCGTGCGTTGCCTTGGTTCTTTTGATTCCAAATCTGGTTGCACGTGGCAGCTAATGGTATGTTTGTTATCCAAAACCTGCAAAAGCTAATGCTCAAATTCAAGTATTTCACAGTTTAAAGAATTATTTAATGAGATTAGAAAAAAACTAGCTAATTAGCAATAGTATTGCTGGCTTATAATTATTTCAAAGACCATGGGAAACGGCAGATGACCAGTGACGTAACACCGTGAAGCACTGAGTGTACAATGTCATTACCCAAATTCTATGGACAATTGTGTTGCCCCACGGATAAGTCGATTCTGCTTTTTTGAATGAATTTTAAGGCATAAATTTTTCAACTTATACGCAAGTATCTACGGTACATGTTTATTTGGGCATTCATGACGTGTTCACCTGGCTAATATTCAAGATATTCCTGAACATAAGAATAAACTGTTTGGGAGAAAATAAGACTCCACTATCTCTACTGAGTACTCACACACCAGACACATGTATATATTCACAAATTATTACTATCACATATACAAACAATAAATCAGGTATAGGAATTACAGTAGAAAAAGGTCCAAAACTTTATATCATGTCAATTTTACCTTCCTTTTTTCTTTGTATTTGCATTGTAATGACTGTAACAAAAAGATGAGTACAACATTACATCTGCTGGAATTCATCTTTTGATCTGATATTACAGTTAATATGATATTTTTGATCCTCAGTATTCCTTTTGAGCATGATTTCTTGCCCTTTTTTCACTTCCTACCCATTTCTCGGTATACTTTAATCCTTTGGGCACCTTGTCTGTCCTTAACAAAACTTAGCATTGGTGCTGTACACTTTGCATGTCAATTGCTCACCTTGTACTATGTAGAGGAAAAGTCAGAATGTTTGATTATGAAATTATCAGAAGATAATAATAGTCAGGAAAACAAAGCAAGGTCAATACTATAAGAAGAATACTGATCCTCAAAACAAAATGCCAACTGTAAGAATAGTAATCAAAGAGAAAAGCAGAGGTCAATAAGAAATCACCATAGCAACAGAACATGATAACATCTCAAAATGGTGATGTCCAGTAACAAAACAAAAATCCCTCCAATTCAACAGGTATCTTTTTCAAGATTCTCCATTTACCTGTTGCAAATCACTGTGTGTGTTCTCAATATTTATGAATATATACTGTGCAATTCCACCAAAATTGTTAAAATAGTAAGTTCATATATATATATATATATATATATATATATATATATATATATATATATATATATATATATATTGTTGCAGATGGCCAGGGTTATTACCTGGCCGGGACGCCTAAAAGGACCGGAAGGTGGCGGGAATAGCTTCCGGGCCACGAGGGCACAACCGTCATGGAGCAGGAAAGGACCATGGCAAAAGAGAACAAAGATTCGAACTCGTTGGGACCCGTGGCCACACTTCTGCCACACTCGGCAAGATGGCGGAGGAACCTGCCAGGGACGCCCGGAGTGCTTCCGAGGCAAAGGGCAGCACTTCCGCCACACCAGGAAGTGCTGCCGGATGGACGTCATCAATCACCTGGAGCACATCCGGGCAGGAATAAAAGGGGCCGCCTTCTTACAATCAGGGGGCCAGAGTCGGGAGTGGGAGTAGGACGAAGCTCCCAGGAGGAGAGTAGAGGCGGCCAAGGACTGAGAAAGAGAGAATCAGTGGTGATTATTGCTTTGTGCATTGTGTGCTGTGTAACACTGTGTTTATTAATGGAAAATAAACGTGTGCTTTTTATAAAGATGTGGTCTCCGACTGGTGGTGTCCGGGCAACTATCACAATATATACAGTATACAGTATATATATTGTGGGATATGGCCGGCCTGTCACCCTGGCCAACACCTCCCGGCCGCCAGATGGAGCTGTCCCTGCTGCATGGAAGTGCCCCGAATACCAGCAGGGAATCATGGACGATGGAGTTTTCCTTTACAGCCCTGCTGGATATCACAGGGGCCAACAGATGACGCTGCAGGGAGGCCCAGAGAGGAGTTTGTGCCCTATAACCCGGAAGTTCGTCGTAGGCAAGTTCCGGGTTGAAGAAAAGGACTTTTTATCTGACCCGGAAGTGATAAGAAATCACATGGACTGTAGGATGGGAAACACTTCCGGGTCAGGGAATATAAAAGGACTATGGGAAATCCCAGACGTCGAGCTGAGCTGGGTGGAAGGGTGGCAACGCGTCTGGGAGTGTGGAGGATTACTGTTTATTATTATTATTATTATTATTATTATTATTGAGTATTGTGGAGAGGAGGGTGCTTTGTGCACTTTATTATTAAAATAAATATTCATATTTGGACTTTTACCTGGTGTCTGACATCTAGTCTGAGGGTTCAAGGGGTCACGGAGACCTTTAAACTATCACAATATATATATATATATATATATATACATACTTAAAATTAGTTTGCATTTCATTCTTTGCTAGTTTGCCTAGTTCAATATATACTTATAATATTATTATTACATGCTACAAGAAAAAAATCATTTTGATAGATACGTTAGTTTTAGGTACAGTAGGGGGTTACTTTTGGGGTTAAAATCTGTCTATTACTGTCAGTAATAAAGCAATAAACCAAACATCAAAAACTGTGCATCTATGATGGTAAGAGAATAGAGAATTAAATAAGAAAAAGGTTTCATATCAAAATGGAGCAGGAAATAAAACATTTTTCAGGAGCAATCAATAATGTGGTCTAAGGATAGGATAAAGGTGAAAATACCAGTAGTCACAAATCAGGAATAATGGAAAGCATTTAAATAGCTAAACTACTAACCACAATAATTGTTTTTTAGAATTTTGATCCAAATGTAGGAATATCAGGCCATCAATTTTTATAGTCCACACCTGATGAAGTCATCATGAAGCGATGCATGTCACATGTCAGGTAATGAACACGGAAAACATAAGCAACTTTCTCCAAATGTTGCCATATGAAAAAAACAATAAAAACAAAATGCTTCAAAAATGTCAAAAATACAACTTTAGGAATTTGTAAGCAATTTAAATTTACAAAATTATTCTGGAATACATTTATATGTATGAAAAATGATACATGACAGATGATACTTTCATTCACTTATTTTAACATTTTACAGTCAAAACAGCCAGCTGTTGGGAAGAATGAATATGGTAGGCTACAAGTGCAACACATTTCAATAGAAATGATAACATTAAACAGTGTGGAGCTTCACGCTTTAACAAACAAAAGAAATCTTGACAAACCTTCATAGTTTGCATAAACACATTCAGCAAAATTATTCCTTAATTGTTGCTGCAGGTGATAAAATAAAATATGCAGTAGTGTATGAAAAAACTCATATTCATTTGTTGTGGGCTCCAGTTTTGTTCTCTAAAAGTGATTCCTGATTGTATTGTTTGCACCAGATTCAGAATTACTGAAGTCCAATTCTGAAAAAATATTTTTGACATGTTCTTGCTTATGTTCTGCTGTGATGGAAAAAAGGCAGATCTAAGAATAGCAAACAGGACCAAGAAATGAGAGGTAAACACATTTTGATGCATGCAGCGATCAAAAGCCAAAAAAGTCACAAACCAAATGATACAAAAGCCAAAAATACAAAACAAAAATTAAAGCTGAAGAAAACATTCCTTGTTTTATGACACCCTAAAATGATTTTTAATTGTTAAATGCACCCCATAAATTCTCACAATTATACTGAGTTCCATTTACCTTGGAAGTCAAATGTCGGTGCTGGGAATGACATCATACCTGAATAGAATATGTTCCAGTAAAATATTCAGAAAACCAATATGGACGTGTCCAGGAAAACCTTTGTTGTGCTTGCTTCATATGATTAAACAGCAGTTGATAACAATGCATTAAGTGCTATTTTACGCATCTAGACGCAGGATATCCACATATACAGTAGAGATGTTGGACGGTACCATGTGCACGTCTGATTTTTAATGAGACACAAATAGACAAGAGCTAATAAACAGTATAACACTACAGCTTTAACTAAAGTTTGCAGTGTTCATCACCATTTTGGATTGATGTCATAATATAAAATCAGACAAATTCGGACTTGATAGACTAGCTCAGAGTTTCCAAGTTGACATTCTGACATAAGTAGATGTTCCAGCTGAAATTTCCGACTAGAAACTCAGACATTTCAACTTCCCACTTCAAATGGAATGCAGCATTATCCATAAACTTGGAAAATGAGGATAGTGTGTCAACATCTTAAATACCAGAAGCACAATATCATCACATGCTGCAAATTCATCAGTCACATAGTAGCAACTAGGACCTGTTGCCAGAAAGAATACAGTAACAGCCTTCAAAAAACACAGAAAATGGCATCACCAGACATTGAAAACAATAAGTAAAATGTTGGTACAATAACGTAATGATCAAATAATTAACAACATAGTCCAAATGAACAGATTCACAAAAATTTGGTTCAAAAATAGATTCTTTGACAATCTGCTAAATTCTGATGTCAAATAATACTCCTGGACTTTGAGTACAATTCAGCATCACTGGAAGGCCAGAGCCTATCCCAGCAGCATCAGGAAGAAGGCATAAAAGAGCTCCAAATGGAGAGCCAGTCTACTGCTGGTGCCCACTCACTCTCACACAATTTAGAATCACACACGATTTTGGGTTTGGTGGAGAAAAACTGGAGAACACTGAGAAAAACCTAGAGAAAATGCACAAAACTACACCATCCCACAACCTGGCACATGATTCAAATCTAGGACACTGAATCCATGAGGAATCAGACCTCACCACAGCTCCACTGTGCTGCTCTACTGCCCAAGTGAGTTTTATCTAAATAAACGTGTACGACCGCAGAGTGGTTAGTGGTTTACTGTGGGCATTTCTCTGTATCACAGGAGTTAGTCAGTAGTGTGTGAGTGCAGAATAACCATATGGGACCTACCATGTAATGATGTCATTTTCTAATAAACATTAACTAATAAACATTAAACATTAACTACTTTTGAAAAAGTACTGCAAAAGTATATATTTTGACATTTTTACTAAAATATTTTTCATTTATTCAACAATTTGACTTTTTTTTTAATTTAGAAAACATAATAGACTGGCTTAATGTTAAAACTCATTCTTGTTATAAGCTTGTATGTACTATATTAGTGCATGACATTTTTGTGATTTTGTTGAATGTTGATAATTTATTCTAACTATATTAGGCTATTAGAAGTGTATCACTCTGAAATAGATAATAAAAAATATGAAGTGAATTCAATTGAATTTGACCAGTTAGCTCCTAATCAACCAAATAAGTAAAAGAAACAGTTTCTATAAAGTTTCATATGTTCACAATAGCAAAAATGCAAATCCTTTTTTTATTTTATGACGTCTATCCTCCCAGCTGTTACACCTTCTTCTAGAAAGAGGGAGACCCATCTCCTTTGATTGTTTTTCTTCATCACAGCGGGAACTCTGCCTGCCTCCGCGGCTGCTGATAACAAAGGGCCGTGTTTAGAGCCTGTGGTCTGAAGTGTTACATCAGGCTCAGGGTCCAGCAGGGAAAGGTCACTGTTGGAGTACAACCAATTCCCGGTGACAAGGCTTCAAGCAGCCCATGATCGATTGGCCTGCCAACAACATTAATTCCCAATTGGCAGTCCCGGCTTGTCTTTCATGGGCCTTTGTGAGTAACGGAGAAAAAGGAATAAAATTGTGTTCCAATTTACAATTCAACAATGAAGTGTGTGTTGGAAAAAAGGGAGGAGGGGGTTTTCTTTAAAAGTTGCACTGAAACAGAAGGCATGTCTGGAACTTTATGTAAATACTCGCTTCAGTGGATTTGGTAAGGCGGACAGTTCACTAAGATGGGGGCATATCCTGAACTCTCCGGAGACCTTCCCTTTGAGCTGTGGACAATGACACAGGCAAGCATGAATTCAAAGAACTTGATGCAGTTTGCTCCTTGCAGCTGTCACCAACAGCGTGCTGCCCAGGATATGTCAGCTCGGCTCCCTGAGGCCTAGCAAAAGATTTCCGGGGAAATAATGCATCATTACTGGGACAGCAAAATGTTTTATTAAGCATTCTCTGTTCAATTCCAGCTTTTGTGGAGCCATTATGACCTGGTTGTTTTCACCTTTCTTTACCAAGAGAGTTGTCTGAATCCTGTGAAATTAAGATTGCCTACTCTTATGTTTGCCTACGAAAATGTGAGAAATAATGCCAGTTCATACAATTTCCTTGTTGCCTTCTGATCTACCTGTTTTAATGTAATAAAACCAAGAATTCAAGACAGACAAAGGTTCACAGTTTCCATGTAATCCGGAAGAACTGCCTATGCCCTTCAATTTATTCTGTATTGATTAACAGCCTCCACTTGTAACATTCCTTAAAAATAATAATTAAATGAGCATGCCTCAATGCACTCACTTGCCAGTGGGTCATTACCTGACTGCCAACAAATTAATGGCCTTGCAACCCGCTGGCAGATCAATATGATAATTCTAAAATGGACCTGCTGGGATTCCTTGTTTCTGACATGAGGTAAGACTCTACAGATGTTACTGAGTAGCTATCGGCCCCATAGATCTCATAAATGGGGGCCACAACTCAATAAGGTGAATATGTCAGTGGTGACTCCATGCCACTTAGAACAGAAAAACAAAAACTTTTTTCACATTTTACACAGCTGGTCATTAGTGTTTTAAGTTACAGCAATCAGCTTGTTCAGAAGCAAACTGGATTCTCAGTTGGACTGTTGATATCAGTTTGTCCCACTTTTGTCAAATTGAAATACATATTGCCATACAAGCACTAAAAGGGCTGTTATCAAAGTGCAATTTTCTTTGATCCTTTATTGGTGACCTTTTACCCGACTTCTTACTGAACTGGAATTAATCTCTTAAAAAAACCAAAACAGCCAAGGACGCATTGTCTAAAGAATTTAGGAGCATCATTAGTTCCAGCACATTATACAATAGACATAAACTATGCCATAGGACCCCTGACTTTCTTCTGTTGTCTTCCATGGTTAAAATTTACACCAGTTGGCAAAATGATGTGATTGTTTATAGACTAGGTAGTCAATAAATAAATCCAGCATGGCTTCCATGTCTCTTAGAAAGAAATGCTTAAAGAAAACAAAAAAACAACTAAGAACTGAAAATTCTTTTAACCTTCCAAAGCAAATGCGGCACTGTTGTCCTTTAACAGAAGACACAGTCACCTCAGAAAATATTGAGTATATAGGCTGAGTGCTGGGAAAGCCTCCAAGATGCTAAATATATGATAAATGGTAAGATGACCCAACAAATAACTCAAGAGTGCCTGCTCTATATTCTGAATTTCAACTAAACTGCATTAATCATCAAAAACACGGCAAAGCTAGAATATCTGCAGTAACTCATGGTGGGAGCTTTAGTAATACTACCACTTTATGAGAGCTGAAAGGTAATTATTGCAGTAACATAAATAATTTGAAAGGAGGCATGCCATTTGCATTTTCAACAGTTTGTATGGACAATTCTTCCTACATGTTTTTCTTACCAAGCATTTTGGTAAGAGGATATTTGCTTTAAACTCTTGTGCTCAATCAGCTGTAGGACTCTGTCTCCAGCGCTTTCATGCATGTTTGTCACTTTGTATGCTGTTTTTTCCTCAAGGTGGTTGTTGTCTCACAGCCTTAGTCTGTGTGGAATCTGAATGTTCTTTACCTGTGACCCAGTTCATTTCCAGGTACACTGGTTTCCTCAGTCATCTCAACTTTAAACTGGATGTGTATGAGCAAGTATTGGTATGTGAGTCAGAATACAGTGCCTATAAAAAGAATTCACCCTTTTGGAAGTTTTCACTGAATCACCTTATATTTAATTTGGATTTTTAACACTGACCAACAGGAAGACTAATGTCCAGGTGGAAACAGATCTCTGCAAAGTGAACTAAATTAGGGATATAAAACACAAAATAATTGATTCAATTGATCAAGACAGTATTTACTCCATGTATCATTAGCAACCAGCCTTGAGTCCGTGTGCACAGGGCTCAGGTTTGCACATCTGGACACGTACATTTTTCCTATTCTTTCTGTCAGACTGCATGGGGATCTTGAGTGAACAGCCTTTTCCAAGTCCAGGGAGAAATCGGATTGATTTGACCATTCCAAGACATTATCATTGTTGTCTTTAACCCATTCCTTTATAGCTTTGGCCTTATGCTTGGTGTTGTTGTCCTGCTGGAAAACAAATCCTCTCCCAAGGTGCAGGTTTCTTGTAGACTGCATCAGGTTTTCTTCCTGGATTACTCCTAATTCTGTTACATTTATTTTCCCCTCTACCTTCACAAACCCCTCAGGGCCTGCTGCAAAGAAGCATCCCTACAGCATGGCTTACCATGGGAAATGGCATGGTTTGGGAGTGTTTCACTTATGTGAAACAGGAAGTTTAGTCTGATGGCCAGAAAGCTCAATTTTGGTTTCATTAGACCATAGAATCTTCTTCCATCTGACTAAAGTCTCCCAAGTAGCTTTTGCCAAACTCTCTGATCTTTTTTAACAATGACTTTTATTTTCCACTCTTCCATAAAACAGTGACTGGTGTAGCACTGGGTCAGCAGTTTTTGCATACAGTCTCTCCAGTCTTAGTCATTGTGGCATGTGACTCCTAACAGTCCTCATAAGTCTCTTGGTGGCCTCCCCCATTAGTCTTGTTCTTGCACGATCATGCAGTTTTTGGAGACGGATGGCTTTAAGCAGATTTACAGCCTTGCTTTACTCTTTCCTTTACTCAATGACCAATTTATTTGTATATTTAGCGATATGGATATTTTCCAGTCTCCATCCCCAGACTTGTTCTTTTCAATCATCTTTTCACAGAGTTCCTTGGAGTGTCCTTGTTTTATTCATTGTGTAGGTTAAGTCATGATGCTGACTCCCCACAACTTGGACCTTCCAGTTCCAGGTGCATTTATACTACAATCAATTGAAACCACTTGGCTACAGACAGGAGATCTCCAATAAACTTCTAAAATCAACTGGCTGCACCAATGATGACTTATGTGTGTCATATGAAAGAGGGTGAATACTCATAGGATTAATTATTAAGTGTTTTCTATTTGTAACTAGTTTAGACCACTTT
This sequence comes from Erpetoichthys calabaricus, assembly GCF_900747795.2. Classification (NCBI taxonomy): domain Eukaryota; kingdom Metazoa; phylum Chordata; class Cladistia; order Polypteriformes; family Polypteridae; genus Erpetoichthys; species Erpetoichthys calabaricus. The sequence goes on along the minus strand of NC_041395.2, from coordinate 59,974,298 downwards.
GCAGAGATCAGTTTTCACTTTTACATTAAAAAGTCTTTTTCTGTTGATCAATGTCAAAAAGGCAAAATTAATATTCTATTTGATTAAATGATGTAAATATAATAGAATGTTAAAGCTTCCAAAGGGATGAAACCTTTTTTTATTGGCAATGTACCTTACGATGAAGTGGTGACCCACCCAAGACTATATCTACTTTTGTTCCTTGCATCCTTGTAGTTGAATAGCTTGGTTCAGAAAGTTAGTGAAAGGATAAGTGAGTTTTGGAGAGTCACAGACACACAATGGTTAACACAACAGCCTCAAAGCTTCTATGACCTGTGATAGATTCTCAGCCTGGTTGCTGTCTGTGTGGAGTATGAACATTCTGACGTTGTCCATGCAAGATTTCTCTGTTTCCTCCATCATTCTACAGAATGTATGTTTGGTTAATTAAGTGCACTAATTTGGCCCAGTCTGAACATGTGGACAACAGGGTGTCACAGTGTTCTGAACATGTCATTCAGCTCCTGGTGCCTGGGTTCGAATCCAGACCTAATCCTAATCACACTCTGCATGCAGTCTGTACATTCTCTCTAAGACTGCTTAGACTTTCTCTAGGAACTTTGATTTCACTTCATACAAAAATTGCTTAACATAATATATAGGTTGGAGTGATGGCTCTGAGCCTAATGTTCTGCCAGTTCAAATCCCTGTTACTGCCAAAGGAGACCTATGCTGCTGGGCACTTGAATAAAGCCCTTAACTTGCAATTGCTCCAGGGGTGCTGTACAATGGCTGACCCCGCTCTCTGACCCCAAGGGGCATGCAAAAACTAACAAAATAAAGGCAAAATAAAGAAAAAAAATGTCTCAGATAAATGGGTGTATGGGCGTTACATTGGTTGGTCCTGCAATCTCGTAACTTATAACAACCTAGATTTGACTCATGACATAACCTCTGCCTATATGGAATTCTGACAAATATTAAAAAGTGTCTGAATGAAATACCGTGACAACTTAGCTATTAGCTAAAAAAAAAGGTAAGTGTGTGCAGTTTGCACATGCTCTTCACGCTCAAGTGGGTTGATCCCTTTGAATATCAGGCTCTCCCCACATCTCACAGACTCCTGCATTAAGGTTGTCAGCACCACACTGAACTGGCTTGCTATGAATAAGAGAATAAAGTGCAATGATGACACAGTGGTTAGTGTGGTTACCTCACAGCTCAAGATAGCTCAGTTTCATTTTTGGCCTGGTCTCTATGCATGTGGCATTTTTCCCATTCCTTTTCATATCTCCAGAGACATGGGCTCAGCTGCATGGTCGCTCTAAACTGGCATAGTATAAGTGAATATGGTTAAATGCACAAGCATATGTTGTGGTGCTCTGAGATCCTGGCTTATTTGCTGTCTTACTAACACTGTTGTTAACTTTTTCCGTTTTTGTTATTAAGATAAGTGAGAGAAGGTTTCTTCCCTCATTGATGATCTACTAGTTTTTCTTAAGTCATCACAAGTGTGAAACAATACTTCTCAAGACAGATGCAAAAGACAAAAACTGGGCTGCTAATCTGTTAAAGCCGATACCACATTACATGACTTCTATCCAAAGAGTATGTCAAATTGGAAAAATGTACTTGCTGATCTAATCAGCTGAGCATATCATATTACGTGTCTAGAAATTCAGGGGATGATAAATTACACAACACCATGACAACTTTCCCACACAGTTTAACATGTACAAAGTCTCACAAGCATGCCCCTTTCTCTGATAGACAATAACATGCTGCCTGACGGTACTGGTGCCTATGTGATGGCTTCACAGGTATGGCAAGTTCAGCTGCAATCTGAACCATTTTTAATGTTTTTTCCCATTCTTTCATTGTATGTAAAATATCAGAGAGACAACTCTGTTCTGTTTGGTCAGGTCCAGAACATCTGCATTTTTTGTTTCTAAAAGGTGCGCTATATTTTTTTAACTTTCAGCTGAGTGGATGTTGATTGGCTCTCAACTCTCACACACCCAAGACTACCACGATGACAAAAATTAGACTTGATTAGGTTGAGTCATTGGGTATGTCAGTCTACATACTGTAACTGGCATTCATGGGAACGTGCTGTAGCTGACACAGTAAGATTATGTTACTGAAGTCTACAACTAAAAATCACTGGGAAAGTCATGTAATGTGACATGGCCTTAAATGGAAAGGCAAGTGTTTCAATTTAATGGTATTATATTCAATGTGTTTCAGGCTTTTATCACATCTTGATTCAAACTACTGTCCAAATGATCTGCATGATCACTAAAGATTGGTTAGCAAAGACTAAAAAAGTTCCTTGGTTTCAGAAAGCCAACAAAGAGCAGTTTCAGGGCTAAGAATGCTGCTGCAGAATATACTGGGATGGAAAAAGAAGCTACCTTATCACACAAATAATATCTGCAAAGTAACAGTCCATTCATTCATTTGTTAAACCCACTTAACTCTGTTTTGGGAATGCTTAGTTTGTCTGGATTAAGGTCAAAAAAAGAACCAGCATTAGATGTATCCTACAAGTTCTGAACAGGGCACTCTAACTCACAGGCCGAGAATCAATTCATACTTAGTCCATTTAAAGTCATCAACCTAATATCTTGGGTGAGGGAAAAAAAAAACAAAAAAACAGAGTAAAACTCACATGCAAACACAGGGAGAACATTTAAACTCTACACACAGAGTGCCAGGGCCAGGATCTAAACTTACGTCTCCCAAAGCTGAAAGACAGCAGTAGTAGCCATTGAGATGCCATGCACAATACTATTCTCAGGCCTAATAAAGGGAGTCAGATAAAGCATTAAACAAAAATTGGAAATGGCAAGAATGAAATCACACACACAGACAGAATAAACAGGCCATTCCAGTTTGAGGAGCAAGTGCAAGTGTTCACCTGATCTATAAAGAATTCTGATTTAGATTGATAAACGAAACATTCAGCCACATGTCAATGTCATTTACACAGTGGCACCTTCTCGTAAAGCAAAGTGAAAATGCAAGGTGCCTCAGCTCATTATTAAGGAATTAGTGGTGTATGCCTTTCCAGCTGCACTCTGCTGGTATTTTATTAATCATCTCTCTGATTACCATCCATTTCATATCTTTCATCTAGTGTCAACAAGAACATTCTTTCTGTAGGCCTGAGGTAAATATAAAGTGGTGAAACAAGTCTTTTAACCACTGATCACCAAAACAAATCTGGATGGCCATTTAGCCTAATTATGCCCTAAAGGATAACCACAGCTAAGCAGGAAATTATTTCATTGTATACAAAACACGACGTGTATTATGAATGATAAACGACCTGCTAATTACAGTAAATAGTTACAGAGCTTAATTTTCAACATGGAAAATATTAGATTTATGTATAATATTTTTATGCACCTGTGATACTAGGATTCTCTCTGGCCTTTAAGAATGTTGGATGTTTAGTGGACACTGGGTTCAACTCCCAGACTGGTTAATGTAAACACTGACTTCAAGTGAGTACTTCAGCTCCTTGTCACATCCCAGAGTTATGCAGCTACTCTAAATTGGCCTGGGATGTGATTGTGCCAAGTTATAGGCTGGCTCCCACCTTGCACAAAATACGGACAGTTTAGGCACTTACTTTCTACAACCCTGTAATGGACTACGCGAGTTTAAAGAATGGAAGAATGGATGTGCCCCAAATATCTCACTTGACTGTTACTTAAGAGAGTCATGGTATGAATAATTGATAACTGTTAAAATCAATGTTAAAACATATGAGGAATTAATTAACGATCCACATCATGCAAGGAAGAGAAAGTAGGTCAAAGAGAAACATGATTTAATAAAATTTAAATAATAGCACCAAAAAAACAAGGGTATTGTTTATGGATCTATATGAGTCAGGCAATGAATTGGAATATCTTTCAGGAATGAGTCCTAGCTTGCTCCCGCTACTTTCAGGATGGGCTCCTATAAATGAAATAATGTGGAAGGGGCCAGGGAGGGAGTTGGTTGAAGATTGTGGTCTAAGCCCTAAACCCCAACTTCTGTACATTATTTTGGTCTGAAATTATTATACCCTGCGAAAGTTACCTGGTCATATCCTATCATGGCTAATACCCCATATTCTTTTAGAAAGGTCCACAGTGCTTCAAAAAGCCATATGTCTTGGGATAAAACTAAACTGACTGATGTTGTGGCTGGAGTCAGGACAGCCAGCCCCATGATCACTTACTCAGGAATCCCATGGAGATGTAAGAAGTATTTCCTGAGATTAGCGAGGCTCAAAAAATGACCCCTGGAGAGGTATGAACAAATGTCTTCAAGCAATCACTAGGGGTCCTGTAAGTCAAATGAGGCGCTTCATTTAAAAACAAACACAATGACAAACAAGCCCAGTCAGTGGACTAAAGACATGGTCTATTTTATGTTAATTGTAATCAGTAAAATCATTTCTGAGGGTTCAGCTAAATCAGCAACAACAGACACAAGGCTGGATTAACAGAGGGCAAGACACAGGGTATGCTGTTCCACACAAATCCATTTATTTTTAAAGCCTGCTTAATGTAATTCAGGGTCTTGGTGGGCTCCTATCTCAGCAGCATTGGGCACAAGGAAAGAAGTAGCCCTGGAGAGAACACCAGTTCATGGGAGACTACTACAAATATTGGACTAGTTTACTGTCTGATTTGTCATTTAATTGGTCAATTTTTATTTTATATAATGTCAATAACAGTTTGCACTCTTACACAGTGTATCATAGAGCAAACAAAAGATTAAAGATCAAATAAGCAATTATCAAATAAGCACAATGGAATAATATTGTATGCTGCCCAGGAGGGGTGGGTGGTCACTGTGGATTGTCTGACTTTTAATGTGATTTTGTCTATTATAGCCAGCTGTGAATTCCCTAAAAGTTTATTTTCTCTAGGAGTTCTGCTGAAGTGTTTGTTTTTGTCTGCTCTGCTGTCAGTAGGCCATACTTCAATTACACTGTTAATGTATTTTTTATTGTTAAAATTTGTTTGCTAATTAAAAGTTAAATTTGCTCTGTTTCACAATGTTTTCAACCTAAATTCTGTGTTCATAAAAGTCAACTATGTATAGTTTCACTACTGTATTTATGTCATTGCATTCCAGCTGGAAACTTATGCAAGCGCTTTCAGCAGGCAGTGTAGAGCCCTAACTAAAACTAAACTGAACTAAATTAAGCTAGAATATAAATACCAAAATATTAGTAAAAAACAAACAAAAAAAGCAATCACACACAAATACCAGAAGGTATACTTGACATCAAAAAACAGCATCAAAACACAGCTGCAGTGTAAAATTACAATGAAGAATGCAAGGCAAAATGGCCGGACAGTGGTCAGCTCAGCACTGGAGACTGGCATCAAATCCTGGCAGAGTATATTTATTTATTTGGCTAACACCTTTATTCAAAGTAACTTATAACATTTAAGGTACAGTTGGTCACATTTTATTTTTTTCCAATTGGAGCACAGGCAGGTGAAGTGACTTGTCATACAGTGTCAGTAGCAGGAGTTGAACCCACAATGTCAAGTTCTGAAGTCTAAAGTCTTAACCACTACACTAACACTGCCTTCCTTGTCGTGAGTGTGTGTGGGGTTTGCACACTCTTCCTTTGTGTTTTTTGTGGGGTACTCCAGATTTTTTCCTCAAAGTACAAGTGGATGTGTATTACTTTGATTGATGACTCTAATTTTGGCATCAACAAGGTCTGTGATGGAGTGGCAACTTTTGTCTAGGGTTGACTCTTTCCTGTTCTGAGGAACAGATGAAAAAGTAAAGTAACATGCCAAGTTCATAATCATGAGTTCTAACGGATTGCTTCACCAAAACAAAAGCAAAATTCTAACTTGAAATTCTCACTAGAAATTTTACCAGGGTGTTAAGAAAACCAAAATGTATAAATGATCGTTATCCAAATCTCGTATGACCCAGTCCTTAATGCCATTACGATGATGATGGCTCTAATTCCATAGTAGTGTGGCAGCAAATGCAGCACAAAGTGATGGCAGCCATGAATGGTGTCCAAAAAGTTATATATAATTTTAAAATACTTGAAAAACAGTTCAAATCAAAAAAAGTAAAATTAGGGATAGATTCAGCAACCCTCAAAACCATAGTAACTTTGATTTTATATGCAGAATTCTTTCCACAAAATGAAATAAAAATTAAAAATGAAACATAATCATAATACTTCCCACCCAAGGCTTCCAATATACACAACAGGTGCCCATGACCAAACTATGCGACTCTTCAATTCCACCCAGGGGGGTAAATGTTAAAATTATTCAAAGTTATTGTCTGTTTTTACTCTTTAATTTAATAATTTTTTTGTATCAGTATGCTGCTGCTGGAGTATGTGAATTTCCCCTTGGGATTAATAAAGTATCTATCTATCTATCTATCTATCTATCTATCTATCTATCTATCTATCTATCTATCTATCTATCTATCTATCTATCTATCTATCTATCTATCTATCTATCTATCTATCTATCTATCTATCTATCTATCTATCTATCTATCTATGACCATAAATTTGAATTAAGCAAGCTCAAAATGAATGTGTAGATTTACAGTATATAAATATAGTATGTGGAAAAAAAGAAGCTACTTTAAAATGCACTGTATGCTGGTAAAAAAAACACCTCGATCACCAAAAGAAAACAGGAGTAGAATGAAAAATCCACACAGAAGGCTCCCAGGCCAGAAACTGAATCAGTGTTTAAATACTACTGAGCCACCACTTCATTTATTCTTTTCTGAACCAGCCTATTCCAATTGTGTAGGTTAAAAAATAATGACTAAAAACTTTGGAGAATTATTAAGCAGATGGAACACTCGGAAAAGAACCCCAAAAAAGATGCCAAAGCCCCTGCCACTCTAGTCCCAAAGAAGCCCCCTGGCTTTAAAAAGAAAGCATTAAGTCTCCTACTGTCTTTAATTAGAAGCTGGCCAGATGCTGGGATTTAATTATGATGTTAGAACTTGGCAACACAAAGCACCCACAGCACATCCGCCATCATGCACTGCTGTATTTATTAGTTGAAATCCTGGCCAGAACAAGTGTGCAGCAGCAGCATCTGCTAACAATATCAACAGATTGTCAGGACCACCAAACCTCCAGCTCTCTAAAAAGCTCAAAATTTTTAGAAAGGGGTGGCAGTGCCAACCAAACAGAAGGAGGGCACCTGCACTACAATCAGCTGCCACTTCTGTTGTAAACCCTGAAGATTATTTTTACACTTGTGTAGAATACAGCGCCCCCTGGAGATTTACACGGGCTCAATTAGTTCAGTTATTCCCTAATTACTTTCCAGCTGGTAAAAATTAAGACCACTCAAGAGATATGAACAGTGGGCATCAAGCAGACAGGATTTGAAGCTGGCAGAAAACTCAGTCCCTGGACTCAGACAGGCTTAGTGAGGCTTTTCTACTTTTTTCGAAAAGATGACCAATCACAAGCGTTTCTTCAGATATCTGCCTTTCACAGGTGTCATATCATGCTTACTAATTTCCAACTGCTTGCAATAGTTGTTGAAAGATTTTAAACACTGAAAGTGTTTTCCCTTACACAGAAAAAAGAAATTTAGTACAGTATTTGCACTGATCCTGATCCTTGACCACTTTAAGTTGAACCAAAGTAAGGTCCTTTATGGATGGTAGTGGCACTAAAGGGTGTGATGGGGACAGAGATCTCAACTGAGATCAGAACATGACATAGTGGTGCAACAGTTAGGGCCTCAATGATCCAGTACCCTTGGCTCAAATTCTATGCCCAGTCAATATCTGTGAGGCGTTTGTCTGTTCTCTCCATGTCTACATGTGTTTTTCTCAAAATAATCCAATTTTCTTCCAGTATATCAGATAATGCGTTTTGAATTAATCACTAATTCTAAATTAAAGCAGTGTGTACATGAGTGTGCCTGGCAAAGGACAGGCTTCACAATCAGAGATAATTCCTTCAGTTGTGTTTGCTGCTGCACATAGAGACTCTGATTCACATAAAAAGTGATGGGTGATTTGCAAACATTTTGTTCTTTTTGAACGACTCTTTTCAGGGGAGCATAATAAATGATTTGTAAGCATGAAGAAGTACTTCAGTGGAGCTTAGCAAGAGTGCTTAGTGCATGCATGATGGGAATTGGAGTCCTGGCCTCTACATTGCTGAGTGAAGATGGTATTTAATTATCACAAGTCAAAGCTTTTTATCAGTAGGCCCCAACACAATCTTTAATTGTAATATTTTTGTGTTTTCAATTAACTAACTGACTTTCATATATATTTAAATTTCGTTTATTAGGCAGATGTTTAAAGTGCATGTACAATTACCACCCATCTGATTCACGATTCTCATTCACTTTACTTACTATTCTTTCCAGATCAATCTGATTTTCGAGAACTTGGAGTCCCAAAGCACAAAAGTCACAATAAGTTCCAAAAGCTATTCCAATAGTGCCCACTAGAGAGGGATATCACCGACAACCCCAGGCTAGTAATAAGTGCAAGCACCAAATCTTTATAAAATAAAAAGATTTATTTCACAAAAAAGGCACTGTAAATACACGATGCTCCATAGAGCACACTAAGCAAAAAACTGTTGCCAGCAAGGACAATCCAAAGCAAAGTCCCCAAACAGAAATCTAAGGCAAGGTCAAAAAAAAGACCAAATGGGTCAAAAATCTAGTAAATCACAAAAAACACAAAAAAGGTACAAGAAAACACACCACTTCCAGGCATGTTCAAAATGAACTGCGGGGAACTGTGAGAGACCCTCCAGATTTACAGGGCAGTTCCTGGAGGTGATTGCCAGGTAGCCCCATCTCTTGGGGGACCACCAAAGAACACATGGGGCATAACACAGGTGGCTTACATGAGTACATTAACTCAAAAACAAAGAATAATGCACTTAAATAATGTAAATGAAAGAATGAAAAATGAACAAAAGAGACATAAAACATGAATCTGAACCCCAGCCGGGGGAGTGACCCTAATCTGAGACATGATGGTAATGTCAGCCTCCAACTCAGGAATACACTCAGTATACACTCAGTAAAATACTTTTACAAACTTACCTTCAGTATTTCTTTGCCAAATTGCATGTTTACCTCAAGTAGGATGTAAAGATATGTTCTATTTCAAAGGTGGAATCTCAACAGAAGATTTATTTCCTGTGGAGAGTGATCAATTCTTTAGTCTAACCGACTGTGGTGCTCACTTAACTGAGGCTGAATACCTAAGCCTGAGTGAATGGAAGGAAAAACCACTGGACGCTGTGCCAACCATCACTCCCTAGCCCCAATCTTAAAAAACTCTCACAGGGTGCACTGAAGCTAGATGAATGGCTCATTAGTAAAACAGGGCCAAGAAAGCAAAAACATGTTCAGAAAGGCATCCATCACTAATGCAGTGGTTCACACCAGCTATCCAAATGAAGAAATAGAAATGGATGAGTTAATAAAGAGCACCAACATTCAATGCATGTTTGCTGTTCATGGAAGTCAGAAGATCAAACCAATTGCTCACATCCTTTGCCACTGGCAGAAAGATTAAGCAGCAGAAAATATTTGAGAAGTCCTATAAATTTAAACTTCTTGTATATTTCATGGAATGGACAAAGTTAACCTGTGTCAAATTGTATCCTAATGGAATGTAATGGAATATAAATATATAATCATTTGCACCTGAACAATGCATGGGTCCTAGTGGTGCTTTTTCCTGAATAAAGAGACTTCTAACTGAACATGGGTTTTCATTGTTTAAAGCTATGTTTCCTTCCTTATTTATCAGAAATCTTACCTTTATATAAAAAAAATACAAACATGACTTAATTCACCAACATACCACTTCATTTCACATGAATGGTACTTTAAAAATTACTTTAAAAATTTGACACTTGCAAGGAATATTTGACCCATTTATGGTTGCATAAACATGAATTTAATATAAATATATGAAAGTCAATTGAAAACAAACATAAGAATCTGCCAAAAAAGAGGAGACCACTCAGTCCATCAAGCTTGTTTGTTTAGCTAAAAGCTAAGGTGTCTCAAAGACTGTGTTGGGGCATACTAATAAGAGAGTTTGACTTGTGGTAATTAAACAACATCCTCACACAGCAGTGTAGAGGCCAGAGGTCCATTTTCCAGTACAATTAAGATCAAGAAGTGCTGCAGATCAGGCTATAAGGCCAGCGACCTTATAACCTGGCCACCACCAAATGAGAGTTTATATATAAAACACTGCAACAGAGGATAATATTATAATAACAGCTGCCCTTAAAAGTAAACATTTCCTAACTTCTCTGGAAAGTATAATATGCTAGATGTATTCAGCAATTGTAATATAAACAAATAGGGGGTTTTCCAGCTAACATGAAAACAAACGTAAGCCAACCAGATCTAAACATTTTTATCTCAAAAGCTATAAATAAAGCTGTCTTAAATAAAGCTGTCCGTGTCAATTGCATTCTCCTTCTCTTCTTTCAAACCAACACAAAGATGCATGTTTCGCCCACTCTTTGCTTATTGTTCTCCTTAATCGCAGTGCACTCTGCTTCAAAACCACCTGGAAAAGAAGCAACAGAAAACCAAACCACAATCAAGAGGCAGAGAAGTAGTGAATTCAAATGCTACAAAACTGGACAGATGAACTCCCAAACAGGATTTTCAAGACGCTATACACAAGCTGACAGCTGAAGCCCTAAGAAGTTCTTTTAATATCCATAATCTTGCTGAGCAACTCCTTTAGACTGAGAAAATCTGGCTTTAAATAAATATCACTGAACATCTCCACTTTCCAAGTAAATCAAAACCAGTTGGGTAACAGCACATCCCATTATCCAACCATAATTACAATTTAAATACTACAGAGTCTTATGTACTGCAGAGAAATGCCAGTACACTAATAGCTCTGATGACAAATTGCAATGAAAGGCAGAGTTAATAAAATAAATAAATAAGAGATTACATTACAGTTTCATATCAAGCGTGAACTTGGCATCCTTAAGGCTTGCTATAAGAGACCGGATGCATTTTTGAAATTATTACAGAATGGATCTTCTGGCCTCCCTGGGGATTTACGTTTGTCTCATTATGTATTTACCAGGTGTTGTAAGTAAACAAGTCCATTTTGGGTAACAACACATGTTTTGAGATATGTGCTCCCTAAAGCATTATTTATATGACTGTGTACTACTTGTGGAAACCAAAAGGCATTTTAACAGCCTGACACAAGCATTTATCATCATGCTAACTGTGCATTACATAAGCACAACTCATCTATCCTGCTCTGGCATTATAGAGACTACTCCGAATGCAACCTGTTTGTAAAAATAAAATAACTAATCTTCAATGACAGTAGAAAACTAGGTATTGTCCTTTTTTAATGATATGTCTTTACATGATAAGATAGTCTACCTTTAAAATAAAATACACAGGTAGAAAAATGTTAAAGCAAAAAATACATGTAAACTTGCAAGCACATTTGAACAGGGGCATGCCACTTGAGAAAAAATTAATTAGGACTGTTTATTATAATTATAGTATAGTTCATAAAATGCACAATTATTATTCCACATCTTATAACAGTGTCCCTTATCTACAATTAGTGGTGCAGGTTTAATAAGGATGGGATGCAGAAAACACTAAAATAACAATTTAGAGAGTCTTCTGCGCTAATGAGCACATAGTTATGCAAATGTCAGAATTAAAGGAGAACACAAACATCCAAAAGACAAAAAATCAGTATTCGGTGCTTTGTGTAAAACAGTTAATTAAATATTTGATCAAATTAGCATAATGGCAGGTTGAATAAGCAGTGACCAAGAGGTGTGTTACATGTAGAATTATCCCATAGTAGATACAAGTTCATTGATTTTTTTGTTAACTTTCATCTTCAGATAATATCGAAGAGAATATTTTGAAAAACAGCAAAAAACAAGAGAACATTTAATGGATCATGGAGGTGAGTGGATTAATGTTCAAAAAGTGATGTGTAATTACGTAGTCGTACATTTACTTAGGTAAAAAATATAAAGAGATTATAAATTAAAAAACATCAAACAAACAACTACTCATAGGTGCTCAAGTGACAACATTGGCTATCAAAAGCAGGCAAATTGTAGTATAACACTAAATAAGGCACAAAAACAGTAATGAAAATTCAAGATAGCAGATGGAGTTTCATCTTCAGACTGCTGAAAATTCTTTATCACACACATTCTAACCATGGTAAAGTAACTGCAACTGGAAGCTCAGATGGAAGCTACAGAAAACTATATGCATGTGGATTTACTCTGTTCTATTGTGCATAGGATAACAATTTTAAACAAACATATAAACTGTATTAGTAGCAGTAGTTCTGTAAACACAGTGAGTGGGAGATGCATCATTGAAATATTACAAATGGTTCAACACAAGTGCACAAGGTAATCGTACACTGTAGGCCAGTGTATGTGATTCATGTATCACATACTAGTGACAAAAGAGGCTGAGCTAATCAATAATTGATTTCAGAAAACATTTTTTCAAGCATAGAAATGTAAAAATGTTTTGATAATATACCTTAATGAGGACAGCTAGTGGCACATCATTTTGTTAACCATGTTTATTTCCATAACTGTACTGATCCATCCATGTTTTAGATAAACCAGGCTTGAAGGTCATAAACTTTAAAACTCTGCATGTAGTTGACTAAGACAGAAAAAAGACCTGTTACATTCCAAGATCATGCCAAAATCATGCCATGTACAAAAAGTGTGACATTCTAAAACTATATGTATAGCCCTGGTAGTAAGGAAGTAAGAAAATTACAAAAATAAATTACCTCTATTACTATGAGAATATTTATCCATCCATCCATTTTAAGGCATAGAGGATTGATCTATGGGACTGGGTTCACCTCAGTTTACAACTCAATGGCAGGTCACACACAAACATTTGCAACAATGGTCCAATAATAGTCAAGTAATAAACCATACAGTAGTAACATGCATACATACTTAGGTTGGGTTTTTAGCCCAAAAGCTGTGGAATGATCTGTCTGCTTGTATATGAGGCACCTCTTCAGTCTCAGCTTTTAAATTCCAGTTGAAGTTATCTAGCATACCCTGACTTGAGCTGCTGATTAGCTATATATACTGTATCTATGATTGTTAGACAGCTGTACAAAAATATAAGTATTACAGTAATCCTAAACAGTCACTGACCCTCTTCTAGTCTGCTTTTCTTCTCGGGATTCTACTGTGGCACTTGGTGCCACTGCCACTGCTCTACTTCTAAGCTGCTTGTGGCGGCCTGATGGCATTTATCTCCAAAACTGTGGATAACTATGTTTTTTGATTTTGCATTATACCCCACCAAAGGTTTTCTTCCTTCAAGGATGCTGCTGACTGGAGTCTTTTTTATCTCTACTCTGTCGTCACCTGACCATATTTCAATGATAATATTAAAAGTGATAGAGGGTTAAGAAAATGAATGGATGGATATATTGTTAGAATCCTTTCACATCATTCAGTTTGAAATTAGTTGGTATTGCTGTGTTTTTTAACTAATCTGCACATGTCTTTATGTCTATGTCTTATGTAATTACTAATTTGTAAAGTCTGAAATTGTATTTTACCTGAGCACTTGTTACAGTGCTCCAAGTCTGCACTCAATGTACAGTATTATGCAATTAAGTTTAATAAGAACTGGGACTATCCATGCAGCATTCAGCATCGGGCACCATATGTACAAAAATGAGTGTGTTAATGAACATACTCTGAGATGGACTGGCACATTATAAGAGGGTTAGTTCCTGCCATTTTCCACATACCACCAAGACAGGTTCCATTCTCCTGCTGCATCTGACTTTAAATTTATGGAACTTCCAGACTACAATACAATGAATTATGGCTGTTTGAAACAGCATAAAAGACAAGACAAAACTTAGGATAGTATTAGCAACAATGAATTTAAGGATGAGAACATATTTTAATTCATGTTTAGCATTATGAAAAGCATTTATTTTTTTAATATTTCTATCGCCTTTTTGTTTCTTCTCAAACCCAACTAATTTCTTCAGTGACATTGTAAGTACGATGGCCTCTGCAGTCCCCTTTCATATTTCTAGGAAAAACAAAATGCAAGTGAAGCTTTAGGTGGCACTCTGCAAGCAGCAGATTGAAAAAGAAATGTGGATCCAGCCTTTGCTGCTGCATAGTCAAACAAGCATTACAGAAACTTGCTGCTTTTGTTAAAGCAAATTAAGCATACATTAAGACGGGGGACATGAAGGGCTTAATTCAAGTCCAGCCTTCGTTATTTGCTAACACGTACAAGCTTTGTCAAAAGCATCACTTGGGAAGAAGAGAAGCTCCTATTTTTTCTGTAGGCTAATGCAAAAAAGGGGGGAAAACAGAATTAATTACAGGAAAACAAAGGTCTCCTTTGTCTTGATGACACAGTTAACTTACTCCACAAATGCAGCAGTTAATAAGTGCTTTAAATGACTTGTTTCCATTGTATGTTTTTAAAATGCCAGCCTGATTATTATAGGTAGCCTAATGGTTGACAAAATGCACCAAAACAATAGCCATGCACATTACTGGACTTTAAAAGTTTCATTTTGCTCTTCTTGAGCTCTCAGAATGATTAGCAAAGCCTGGCTAAAGCTTTCTGACTGTGAAAAACAGCTTTCCAGCTAGTCGTGTCGAGAGAAAAGCCCACAGCTACAGCTGTCCATTTAATGGCCCACACTTTCAAACACAAAAACTTTCTCGAGGGCGATTCTAAAGCTTTTTTTTTTTTTTGCCAGCGGCAAAAGGATTCATGTTTAATTTATTGTTTTTTTTAACGCTGCAAAAAAGACATTAGCATTGCTCAGTGTGTTCATGTGGGATAATTAACAGCATGGAGATTTAAGGAAGGATGACAAAAAAGGCTTTATGCATTTAGCCACTTCAGTCAGTCAATCAATCTATACTTCATGAAGCGCCTGTCGTAGTGAGCTCTATCAGGAAGTGTTTTACAGTGCAATTCACTTTGCAGTACAAGCAAGCGACCGTGACTCTAGAAGCCACACCATTTTTCTGGGACTGAAGGGAAGCATGCATTTCTTAACGAGCTGGTAGAATCAGGAGCAAGGCAAGACCAAGTCTGCCCTGTCACTGATGTTTCATGGCTATGATCCGTACACCATCTCTTTAGAATCACTGAGTTATCCTTCTCCAGAATTTAGTGCTGACTACACTGACCTCAGAAAGACACACAGCATACACACATTGCCATTCAGAAGTTTACACAGCAATTCAATGAAGACTTAGAGGAGGAAAGAAGAGGAAAAGGAATGCCTGGAAAGAAGGGGTGCATAGAAATGCAAGCTGCTAACCTTTAAAGGGGTTAATGAATGTGCAACAAATCCACATTTTAAAAATGCCACTTTTAATGCTTTTCATTTTTAAAATCATTCCTCCCATGTTCCTGTAGAATATCCTTGACCAGGATACAGCAGTTTTCTGAGAATACTGTATATATTAATACAAAATGCCTTAGGCTAGTACCTTGCCAAATGACAGATGCGTATTGAATAGCATGGCACAAAATGACACATGCAGTTTACACACACAGGTTGCAATCTATGCACTGTGTATTTTCTAGAACTTCTTGATTAAAAAAAAAAGAATCACGGTAACCAGGCTGGCTTTTAATGATACTGGGGCCCCAGGCAAAAATAGAGCTTGTGCTTTTCTAGCTAACTAGAGGCCTAATAGTGTCTGCATTATATAGCAGTAAAAAAACTGAATCAAGAACTAATTATGAGTGCTGGTTTATCATGATCTATTTTATCAGCAGTTTTTTTTATGTTTATTTAGATCATTTTACGCCCTGCCGTGGGCTGGCACCCTGCCCGGGATTTGTTCCTGCCATGCACCCTTTGTTGGCTGGGATTGGCTCCTGCAGACCCCCGTGACCCTGTGGTTAGGATATAGTGGGTTGGATAATGGATGGATGGATGGATAGATTATTTTACATTATTTTTATAAAATAATGAGCCGATTAGAAGCAAGTCTTTAAAATCCTTTAGCCAGTCCAAGAAACGTCATGGCTTTGTATATGTCCTATCTTACTCCAAAGCCAAGGTAGCTACTAGAAGCAAGTCTTTAAAATCATTTAGCCAGTCCAAGAAACGTCATGGCTTTGCATATGTCCTATCTTACTCCAAAGCCAAGATAGCTACTAGAAGCAAGTCTTTAAAATCATTTAGCCAGTCCAAGAAACAGCATGGCTTTGTATATGTCCTATCTTACTCCAAAGCCATGGTAGCTACTTGTAATAACCACACAGAGATTAGTGACATAACTTCAGGCCATGTCACGTTACACGACTTTTCCTTTACTCTACAGTACTGTAGCTAAAGTACATAATCTTAGTGAATTGGGGGGCTGCCATGCATGCTCCCATTACAGCCAGTCATGAAGTTTGACTTACCCACTGACTTAGTCTAACTTGCCCCAACAAAATCATATCTGATTTGATAAAGGTGGGCTTGTGTGCATGTCAGAACTTACAACCAGAAGCACAATGCAAATAATGCAGCTGCAAGGAATAAGGAATGCTTAGAAGAGAAGCTTGTCTGTCTGATGTCATTAGGAAGTTCTCCTTTACGCAGTTTGAAAGGATTCCACAAGGCACAGAGAAAGGTTTGGGGTCAGCCGCCCGTATACTTGACATAGGCTGCCAAACTGGTTTGTGGTTCAAATGGTACAGGTCTTAACAGACTTCAGTCCAACACAGAACAGTACAGACAGGTAAACATAACTATTTTAAAGCCTAGCAGGGGAAATGATGTCATCGTGGCCTGAGCCGGCAGTGACATCACCAGGCCTGGAACCAGAGGTGATGTCGTCAGGCCCAGAACCGGAAGTGACATTGTCAAATCCAGACGAAATTTTCCATAGTTGGTCTGCCGATGAAAAAAATGAAGGACCCTGACACCCCTTGGTCTGGCATGGAATTATCCATTTGTGTGTGACAACAGAGAACCACGGACACGTGTAGTTACCAAGTAGTGACAGTAGGACTTTAGGGTCCTTAAGTGGATAGGACTGGCGAGCTTTGTTGGGCTGAATGGCCTGTTCTCTTCAAAATTTGTTCTAATGTTCAAATGTTCTATTGGTATTATACCAACACGATAGAATGGAAAAAATTTTAAAAACAAAAATAAAAGAGGGAAGAGATTGCTTAAGTACATAAATCATTCACACAGGCACCACGTTATTGGCTGCCAGACAAAGAGAGGAGCTTGTGAAACTTTGTAAGGTATAATTGTGTCGGAATTTGTTGTGCAGTCATGTAATTTGACTTTGCTTTCTAGCTAAGACCATGAGATTAACAACTGCAGTCATTAAGTTTGACATCCCCTCCTACTACAAGTCATGTAATGCAATATCAACTGTAATGTATATCCTATAATTAACTACTACAGGTGCTGGTCATAAAATTAGAATATCATGACAAAGTTGATTTATTTCAGTAATTCCATTCAAAAAGTGAAACTTGTATATTAGATCCATTCATTACACACAGACTGATGTATTTCAAATGTTTATTTCTTTTAATTTTGATGATTATAACTGACAACTAATGAAAGTCCCAAATTCAGTATCTCGGAAAATTAGAATATTGTGAAAAGGTTCAATATTGAAGACACCTGGTGCCACACTCTAATCAGCTAATTAACTCAAAACACCTGCAAAAGCCTTTAAATGGTCTCTCAGTCTAGTTCTGTACGCTACACAATCATGGGGAAGACTGCTGACATGACAGTTGTCCAAAAGACGACCACTGACACCTTGCACAAGGAGGGCAAGACACAAAAAGTCATTGCTAAAGAGGCTGGCTGTTCACAGAGCTCTGTGTCCAGGCACATTAATAGAAAGGTGAAGGGAAGGACAAGATGTGGTAGAAAAAAGTGTACAAGCAATAGGGATAACCGCACCCTGGAGAGGATTGTGAAACAAAACCCATTCAAAAATGTGGGGGAGATTCACAAAGAGTGGACTGCAGCTGGAGTCAGTGCTTCAAGAACCACCACACACAGACGTATGCAAGACATGGGTTTCAGCTGTCACATTCCTTGTGTCAAGCCACTCTTGAACAAGAGACAGCGTCAGAAGCGTCTCGCCTTTGGACTGCTGCTGAGTGGTCCAAAGTTACGTTCTCTGATGAAAGTAAATTTTGCATTTCCTTTGGAAATCAAGGTCCCAGAGTTTGGAGGAAGAGAGGAGATGCACAGAATCCACGTTGCTTGAGGTCCAGTGTAAAGTTTCCATAGTCAGTGATGGTTTGGGGTGCCATGTCATCTGCTGGTGTTGGTCCATTGTGTTTTCTGAGGTCCAAGGTCAACGCAGCCGGAAGTTTTAGAGCACTTCATGCTTCCTGCTGCTGACGAACTTTATGGAGATGCAGATTTCATTTTCCAACAGGACCTGGCACCTGCACACAGTGCCAAAGCTACCAGTACCTGGTTTAAGGACCATGGTATCCCTGTTCTTGATTGGCCAGCAAACTCGCCTGACCTTAACCCCATAGAAAACCTATGGGGTATTGTGAAGAGGAAGATGCAATACGCCAGACCCAACAATTCAGAAGAGCTGAAGGCCACTATCAGAGCAACATGGGCTCTCATAACACCTGAGCAGTGCCACAGACTGATCGACTCCATGCCACGCCGCATTGCTGCAGTAATCCAGGCCAAAGGAGCCCCAACTAAATATTGAGTGCTGTACATGCTCATACTTTTCATGTTCATACCTTTCAGTAGGCCAACATTTCTAAAAATCCTTTTTTTTGCATTGCTCTTAATTGATATTCTAATTTTCCGAGATACTGAATTTGGGACTTTCATTAGTTGTCAGTTATAATCATCAACATTAAAAGAAATAAACATTTGAAATACATCAGTCTGTGTGTAATGAATGAATCTAATATACAAGTTTCACTTTTTGAATGGAATTACTGAAATAAATCAACTTTGTCATGATATTCTAATTTTATGACCAGCACCTGTACTATTAAGTGCAGAGCTTCTGATGTGTCCAAGCTGCTGCTGACATTTCTATACCTTCCTTTGTAATTTAGAAATTATGACTTAACCATGAAAGTCAGCAATACTCTAGTACACTAGTACTGAAATGATGACACCCTGTCACAGTGCTAGTAAAATTCATTTCCATATCACAGAAAGCATCTTTTAATGCAGCTCTGGAAAATATTTTTGTTTACATCCCTAAATTGCTGCATTGCAAATGAAAGTCAGTTGCTTTCTGTTTTTCAGGATAATTACCAAACAAACAGCACAGGAATATCACATTACTATATGTGGAAGATTTGTTTGGTGTCAGAATCTTAATTGCTTGACAATAGATGACCATCAACATCCTTCTCTTACTAGACGTTTAGAAGCTTCTTGGTGCTTAAATTTGAGTTCAATAAAATATTGGAACAATTTTGTTGAGAACAGACTACTCAGTCCAGTTGTTTAAGGCCAAATCAAAACTGGCAGTTCTACAAATGGCAAATTTTGGTATACTAAACCTTTACTTCCTGACTTTGAAAATAGGCCACTAAAGGTCAATGTTTAGACCTTAGTCCATTCAAATATGATTTTGTTTTCCCTGAATAATTGGCCTCAATAAGGAGTGACAAACAATGTTGGGATGAATGGCCCATTTTCATAAAAACTGTTTTTGTGCAAACCAAACGGCAGACAGATGGTAATCCAGCAGTTCTTGGAAGAAATCAATGAGGTAACTGATGTTCTGAGAGCTCAACTTGATGTGCAAATAATTTTCATCAGCAAGAAGTCCTGGGCAAAAACATCTTAAAAAAGCATATTATTTATTCAGCCACCAGTCAAGAAAAAAATCCATAAAAACATAATCCACCAGAAATTTTAAAAAGCTCTAGAAGTTGTCATCAAAGTTTAAGTACTTTAAATAAGTTTACAGGAATGATGGCTGTCCAACGTTTCACATCATTGTTCACATTATTCATTTTGCTTGTTCCATTCCAGATTGCATATTAGCCCTTGTGTGCGGAGCAAAGGTGAAAGAAAAAGATAATAAAAGTGGTGCATAACATAAAGTAGAGGATGTCCATGCCTATTCATCAAAAGGAGTAACTTAGCAGTGGCTGCCCTAAGCCTTGATTGGTGCTGCTTGAAATGGAGCAGCAACGGCACCAAAACAAGAAACTTTTATGGTTTTCTAATCAGTATTGACTAATGATACTTTTCTGGCTGTTTATGTGCACTGTAAGTATCATCTAGACACAATAATTATTTAAAATGAAGGAAAACCTACATGTCTACTGTGCTTAAAAAACCACAGTCAAGTAACATTCTGTAACAATCTAGATTTGCTACTTGCCTTATTGGAACAATGAGACCTTTGATCTGGTATGTTTACATTTTTTTCTTCCATATTTTCCCCAAGATATTATTTAAGAGCATTCTGTTGTTTACATTTGCTTGCCAGGCTTTTCTACCATTGCAGAGATTGTTAGAGACACAGCTTTTTGGTGCAAAAACAACTCTCTGCAACTCGGCAAAACCAAGGAAACGGTTACGGACTTTTCAACAGACAGTCTCTACACCCAGTAAATATTCAGGGAATGCATGTGGAGGACACTGCTAAAAGTAAATTGACAACAGGCTGGACTGGTCTCATAACACCAAGACACTATATAAGAAAGAGCAGAGAAGACTCCTTTGTCTTAGGAGACTACATTCCTTTAATTCGGATAATAATATCCTTTACACATTCTACAACTCAGTGATGGCCAGTATGACCTTCTACACTGTAGTGTGCTGGGCCACTAATGTCTCTTCAAGAAAGGTCCACTGACTGAACAAGCTGATTTAAGAGAGTAGGCTCAGTTGTGACACATACAGCATCAGAGGAGAGGATGAATACAAAACTGGTGGCCATAAGAACAAAGCAGCACATCTACTTTATGACAGACTTCAGTACATTAAGTACTTTAAGCCAACATATTATTCAGCAGAAGTGTGTCAAGAACCGGTACTTCATACTTATGACAATATGAGTCTATAATGCCTCAGTGTGGCTGCTCTCTTATCATTGCAATTCTTTATGTGCATGTAGGGAAGATGTTGCTGTTTGCTTTTGCTATAATATTTCTTTCTCTGTAAAAAGCAAAATTTCCCTCTTATGATAAAGTACTATCTATCTATCTATCTATCTATCTATCTATCTATCTATCTATCTATCTATCTATCTATCTATCTATCTATCTATCTATCTATCTATCTATCTATCTATCTATCTATCTATCTATCTATCTATCTATCTATCTATCTATCTATCTATCTATCTATCTATCTATCTATGCATGTATATGCAGGCATCTGATGTCTTCACACTCATCTAATGAAAAGGTACATCCAGCAAGGTTTCCTGCACTATATGGTGGATTGGGTCTCTCTAAGTCGTAAAGTGATTCTTTCTTCTCAGCCCCTTTTATTTGTCAATTGCAAAGAGGTAGAGTTTCCTGCTACTCCAGGCAGTCCTGTCTGAATTACCGTTTTCTGCCACTGCAGTGATTGCTAAGGACGCTGCCACTGTTGTCAGGTGCAAGTGTGTATGTGCCAGTATCTGACACTACTATAAGAGCTCAGCTGAATTTGCTGGACACTGAAAGCTAAAACAAATCTTGCTAATAATTTTAACTGCTTGATAATTCAAGAATTACAGGCAATAGGCTTCACAATGTTTACTCACTATGATTTTCTCATCAATTTCCTCACTTTGAGTGAGTCCCCTTCTTTCTGAAACATATCTCTAAAGCAGTACATGTGAAATGAGCACACAACAGTGTGAATATATAAGTACTAGTTGTTACTTGTCATTAACTCATCAGATTTCACCTGCCTTTGAGTGAATAAAAAATAGAATCAAGCACAGTTAATACCATCCTGGGATCTCAAGGACAGTATAAAATTTTGAAAAATTAGGAACTCAAGTTCTTTTAAATGAGGAGTAAATAAACAAAAGACCAGTAGCACCTTCATAGGCTTAATGCAGCAGGATGGAAAAAAATAATAACCTGCAGAAAGTGTCATTCATCTCACATCTTGGAATCTTGCACTTATTTGCCTTCCATCTCCTAGAAAATACAGCGCATGTGCAGCCAAGACCAGACACACACATTCCAACATAAGGGTTGACTAGCAGCAGGTTTCTTGTAAAAGCAGGCTGCAGAACAATGGGTGCAGGTGGGAAGTGCCTAATGGCATCTGGCAGTCGTTAATGTCTCAAGGCAGTTCTGTCATCAGACACCGACACAAAAGTAAATTGATCAATCTGATGGCTGTGTCAAAGATACCCGCACTAGAGCCATTTTTTTTTTCCTTCCCAGAGCTTCATCATTTTTTCATATGCTGGGACCGGCTTGACTATACTATATCACATCCGCTTTCCAACCTCCTGCCCTCCTAAAAAAAACCCTCAAGGCAGGCATCTGCTAATAATCTCAGCCCAATCTGTTTCAGGTAAACTGGATGCACCCACCACATGTAATTAATTGTAACTTTTAGCAGAATAGGCCTGAGGTCTTCAAAATTATGTATCAAGGAAGACACAGACTCCTTTCAGTCAATGAGAACAAACCCCAAACAGCAACACTTCACTTGGTCACTTCACTTGCTTTACTGACTGACAGGTTTTAAGGATAATGAATGTCAAGCTGAAGAACACCTTTGAACGTTCCTAGCATTCTGGCAGCCAGTGCTACACAAAGCACAATTAACAAGAATTAAATAGCTAACCTCCCTCCATTTTGATCAATAGCACATGCTGCGCTAAATGGAAACAGATGCCCAGTTGAGGATCACTATAGATATTTAATTTCTCTTCGTTACAAGACAAATGTGATAGCAGCACAAAAGCTAAAGGCAAAACCTTAATATGTTTAAATCAGTGTCACATTGATGGTCTTTTATTAATGTTTTCATTGGATGGAGGCCAAAATAAAAAACACAAGAGCAAGCTCACTGAGCATACCTGGAGAAGCCATATGCTGGTCAGCTCGGGTCAAGCTTAATATTGCTCACATAAAAAAAAAAAAAAAAACTCAATTTGTTTTATCCATAGCTGGGAGCAAAAACACAAATATTAGGGCACCAAAAGTATTTTGAAAAAAAAAAAAATATTATAGAGACTAAGTTTACTTGTTTAATGGTAGTTTAATGATAAATGTAGGTTTCACATGCCTGTGTGGTGTTGTACCTGCGCAGATCCCCACAAACAGGCAGGACAAACCATGCCAGTACAGAAATCATTTTCACTTGCCCCAATCTTGTAAAGAAATGTTTATACTGCAAAACTGGATGGACACATAAAGCTGCATTTGCAGTCGCAGGTAGAAGATGCATACCCTGTTCTATTTAAAGTACAATCGTGTGTGTAGCACTCCGCTGATTTAGAATCGTTCCGCGTAAATGTGTCCTTGTATTTTTGTCTAACGCATGATCAGTCGATGTACGCAGGACCACAAAGACACAAAAACCAACAGGCATGTGGTCACAGATGTGTATGTCTGTGCAACATGACTGCTAACAAAAGTTATGTCATGCAGACCCTTGCAGACCCTCATGACTACCAGTAAGTGGTAGTGCCAAATATAAATGGGCCTAAAATCTCCTTGACTAAAATATCTACCACAAATGGAGTCTTGATTTGCTTAGTACATATACTGTATTTTTCGCACCATAAGACGCACTTTTTTTCCCCAAAAGAAGGTTGGAAATGTCTGTGCGTCTTATGGAGCGAATATTGCGTCACAGACCATGATGTGTATTACCTGACAAAAGTCGACATCCAGGGGTACAGGGCGACAAAACTCACTGTTACGTTATAGGCATTCCCTCTGTGCTTGGAGGAATGTTAGACTCATTGACTCGGCATCTAATCCTTGTGTGTGCGTGAGTTGCGAAATGTAAACAAATGTAAACAAAGGCAAGATGGCATCGACATCTCATGAGGGAGCAAAGCAAGTGCAGAAAACAAATGTTTTGCGCATTATCACTGCGTCGGACTTTTGTTGAGAGTGATCAGGAGATCGAACAAGTGAGTGAGGAACTGGCATCAGCTGATTGGGACACAAGCCGATGCCGCCCCAGCTGAGCGCATTCGTGCAGCTGATGCACCTATGGCAAGGTTCGTGTGGGAAGAATACCTAGACATTGATCCGTGGGAGCCAAACTGGCTACCGGACTTCACAAGACAGTATGGCTTGCTGTTGGACTCGACAGATTACCAGCCGCTGGACTACTTCAGGCTGTTCTTTCCTGAAGCTGCCTTTCAGCTACTGTCAGACGAGACAAACAGGTATGCAGAGCAATTTTTTGAATCGAGGGCTGTGCTTGCACCGCATTCTCACTTTTCAAACTGGACACCCACAACAAAACACAAGATGAAGGGCTTTGTGGCATTACAAATATACAGTAGATGGGACTAGACTGGCGATATAACTTCAGGGAGCATTGGTCCAAACGTGCATGATGATAGGTACATGCTCCTGCAAAGTGATTGTGAGCAACTGAGCTTCATAAATTCTAACACTAGCGATGAGGAGTTCTTGGGGTTTCCATAAAACTAGAAGAGTGCTTGAACCTTAAAGTCTCTCCTTATTTGTTAATGACACTGATGATGTTTCTTAATACTGCTGTTGAATTTAAATGGTTGAAATATTATTCTGCTATATTTTATTAAACATATTAGTACACCATTTGGTTCAGAATATTTTTTTTCTTGTTTTCCTCCTCTAAACCTGGGTGCATCTAATGGTCAGGTGCGTCTTATGGAGCAAAAAATACAGTAATTCATCGGCCATCCTCTTACTGAGTCTTCAGTTGCATATAAGCATTTCTTGTTCAAAATACAGTCATTTTTATCCACATAAATCTACATAAAATAAATAAATTCAACTAGATGTATGTACTTCCTTTGGTAATGTTCTATGAGATTCTTTACGTTATTCATTGAAATTTCTGGAGATATCTCGCCATCCCAACTGTTGTTACTTATTTCTCTAAAACCACTCAAATTCTGAAAAAAATGCACTGAGTTCTGTCTTTCCCTCCTGTACTTTTACAAGAAACGCGCATAAAACATGTCAACTGATTGGCCTTGCATTGCTCCAGGCAAAATCATTACATGGAAGGATTGCTTAGAAGAAAGTGACTGAGTGCGATTACCTGTTGCAGTTACTTTTGTCATTGCGTCCTCAAGGTCGCTAGATGGAGCAAATTTCTAAAGAAGAACCTCAATAATTGCAAACACAGAGCTTAGCATATTTCCATTATCAGATGTATTTAGTGTCATGAAAAATGTATACTAGATTGAATTACGTCTTTTTTGTTTACACTGGGGATTACCAAGATTGATCAATATATTGAATCAGCTGTCCAAGAACACAGCCACGAGGTGGCATTCACCCTATTAGGATGAAGTAGTTCTCTTTGTTCATTCTCGCCATTTTTTGACAAGAACATAAGAACATAATTTTACAAATGAGAGGAGACCATTCAATCCATCAAGCCCATTTATTTAGTTAATAGCTAAGCTGTCCTAATATCTAATCCAGATCCAGTTTTTTTTAGACAGGGTTTAGTTTAAAAGATAATACCCTTCTTGCAAACAGTAATGGGAGAGAGATGCGGCATCAACTGCCTTAATGCACAACTCTCATACTTCACGCTAATAAAAATTAAAAGCGTCTCTCTCGTTCCACAACAAGACATTCCATAAAAGCTATTACCAAATTACCATGATAAGTGAAGCACTGAACTTTTATAGGTGCAGTCCCTTTAATACATTCATTTTAGAGCTGCCATATAGCCTAATAACATCCACATTTTCCCATGCAATTCTAAATATCTACCATTTTTAAAGCCTCTTCCACAGTCTAAACATGGCCCACATGCATAAACACTGTTAGGTGGTCATTGTACTAATCATATGTATCCGGTTTGTAGCCCTGACAGCAAACTCTTCATGTTCAAGGTTCAGACCTTTAAATCAGGCAGACTGTTCATAACATCAGTGATGTGTTGAAACGCAAGCCATTTGAAACGGGTTAATGACTTTAATTAACAATGAAACAGGAAATGGCAGTGCAGAAAAAGAGCATTCAACATTTATGTTGTCACATGGCAGCAACTTGGTATGGTTTACCCAGCTAATACCAACCTCATTTTGGTTTGCAACATTCACACCGGACATTTCCTCTGAATTGCCAACACTGTGTTGTTATAATAACTATGACGATTTAGCACAATTGCAAAACAGTGGCTCCTGTTTCGCACTGTCCAGTTTCATAAAAAAGGTGTTGGCCCAACATTTTTTCTTTTCTTTTCTCTTCCATTACATGGACGTCACCAACACCTGCAAAAACCTGTAGAGTCTGAGTTGCAGTTCCAAGAAAAGAAGTGTAAGCGCAGCACAGGCTCGCTATTAATAAAAGCAAACAATGTAGCCTTTGCAGCAAAGCTGAAGACAGCTACAGAAGCTGTCTGGCTGCCATTTATTTAATTAGCATTTAATTAGCTTGAGAAGAGCCAGCTCTGGCAGTGTCCAGCAAAAGCAGCCAGGCTGTTATTATCTGCGCTACCGGCCACTGAGCAGTGGGAAGTAAACAGGTAATCAAGTGCTACTTACACTTCTGAAATGCTGTTTGATCTTAGATATGGCACTCTATGAAAAGCCAAACAGACTCTCCAAAAATACTCGCCTTCTGTGCAGATCAATACCATTCTTCCCAGCTGAATCCTCTGCCAAACCAGGAGGATGACGGATAAGACCACAGTGCAGGAAATGTCTTGGCCGCCTTATAAATAAAACTGTGGGCTTTATTTGTTTGTTTATTGAACTACAATTTCAATACGCTGCGGTATTTTCCAGCCAACATAAAATGTGCTCTGCAACAGCAGTAGCAAATAAATAAATAAAATCCATAAATAAACTGCAACAATGTTCCAGTAAAACCTATTGTATAAGAAACAAAGTATAAACAATCTTGAAACTAAACTAATGAAAAACACAGTTCTAACACAAAAACATTCACTTTGTATCGTGGCTACACAAAGCATACCATTAACAAAGCAAGCAAAAATATCAAAATAAATGATCAACTGATTGATGCAAAGATGGGTGGTGTATTAGAAAGTGTACCCATACATTACAGTAGTGCTAAAAATAATGCAACAAAAACATAAGTAAATGTCACTCAAAACCATAAAGAAACAATGGCTAAATACACTCTATGTAACAAGGAATTCACTCATAGCTCCATGGACCTGGGGGTCTTTGTCTGTGTACAGTTGGCACTTTTTCCATGTGTTTACCTGCATTGTTTTTCCTGGCACATTATTTTCCTCATACACACATGTTAAGGTTGAAAGGTTAAATGACAGATCTAAGCTGATGTAAATAAGTGCATGTATATGCACGAAAGTTTCCGACGATGAACTACCATCCCATTAAGGGTCAATTGCTATCCTGTACCTGATCAAGCTCAAGATCTGAAAACAAAGATGAATTGGTGGGCTTTTCTCCAAGATCCTTCTTCATAGAGAAGTACACACATGTTAATATACCATTGCTTTACCAAAATTGACTGGTAACAAATTGACAGTTTCTCTATTCCCCAGTTATGCAAATCAAGGTTTTGGATACTGTAGCCTATTCTAGCATTACTGCGTGAAAGGCTGGAACCAACCTTGGCTGAGGCTTCATCATGAAAATAATTGATTAAATTATCATTTTCTCTGTTGTCTCACTGTTTTTGTTTTTGTATTCTCAGTAATGTGAATTGTGATAATGTGCTCTGTAACAGAAACCATACACAATTAAAATATTATTTTTTAAACAGCTTTCTATTATCAAATTCTACAATTAAGGATTGCAATTTTTACATAATGAATCAGTATACAGGCACTTATCGGCAACTGTTTCCTGATGATGAGACTATTTTTGCTATACTGTTATTTTTTTTCTTTACTCTACTGTGGTTTTTGCTTCATGGCAGGAACCCTTATAGTACATTTCTCAGATGTGAATACAGTAACAAAGGCTCTTTGTATTGGTTCATATTGCCTGGACTGAGGTGCCTTCATTTATGAGCAATGCATTTTCCTGTCAGACTTACATGGGTGCTTTAGTTTCTTTCTCTTTCTATAATACAAAGCCTACTTTTACATTGATTGTTGGTGTATTAGTGAGCATCTCTGTGTATACATAGCTGCTAATACTTGGACAATTTCACCCTATATAGATTTTTAAGGATAAAATATGAAGATTCAAATTTTTCCTTTTAAATTCAAAAATTCACATATTCATTCTGCTTTAGGGATAATCCCATACCCCTACAGCCTTGACAAAACAAAAGCAGGTAAGTGACATAGTGTTCATGGCTGTGAAAGAAAAAACTAAAAGCAACTTAACTTACTGTATGTAGAACTATATAAAAGATGGCTCAGCAACACTTTATGTGCTACAGTGACTAAATGTACACTCGGTACATGTGTTAGACTAAAAACAAACTCACTACTAAATTATTTAAAGATTATAATGATTCAGTATTTCTCGGAGACTATAATTTATCAGCAAACTGATACAATGATCCATCTATAATGTTTGGATGCAGTCAACAATTTTAGCCTGAAATTTCAGCATAGATTTTAAATGTACATCAGATACTTCTTTTACAAATTTTATATTCAAGAAATATAAACTACAATTAGCCACATACGCTCTATTTTCAACAACTAACAATAACACATAAATCTTTGTATCACTTGAGTTGCCATCTGTTGTCTATACAAGCAATTTCAGGCACATGATATTGTAAAATGGTATTTAAAAATATATTTTATGTACACTACCAATAGATTTAATTGCATTCTATTGTAACTAATATTTTTGAATATGGCCCACTATTACAAAAAATATATTCAAACCAGCTAAGCAAGTCTCCAAGTACATTTGAATGTTATTGAATGCACACATTTTTTTTCTTGTTTTAGTTGGAATAGGCATACATTTCCTAAACCCACTTTCTCTATGACAGAAATGCAGACAGCTGAAGCTTAACCTTGGGGATCAAACCATAAACCAACCCTGGATGAAGGGTCCTGTTTGTTGTAGGGCCCACTCACTTACATTCATTCGTCCTCCTTTCTATCATTTGCTCATTTTGAGTCAGTTTTTTCTAGTGACAGTCACATTGCCAGCATACCAAGCTG
This sequence comes from Erpetoichthys calabaricus, assembly GCF_900747795.2. Lineage (NCBI taxonomy): Eukaryota > Metazoa > Chordata > Cladistia > Polypteriformes > Polypteridae > Erpetoichthys > Erpetoichthys calabaricus. The sequence goes on along the minus strand of NC_041395.2, from coordinate 59,944,979 downwards.
GACACACCAGGTTACTACAAAACGTTTTTCAGCTATGTTATGTTATCTTTGGCAAACTGAATCACAGGCATGAAAAGTGACTTGCTCAGGGTCACACGGTGAGTGAGAGATGGGAAATGAACAATCCAATGGTTTAAAGTCCAGTCCCTTAAACATTCCACCAGACTGCTTGTCTAGGGTTGTGAATTATCATAACACACACACACATCTTCGAGGAGGACGCCAGATAAATGAAAGGTGGACAAAGTAAAAAAAAGAAAATGAACACACTTCATAATACTTGGCACCATTCTGTAGTGCATATAATGCTGAGGAACTGTATAAGGATAGAAATGGTGCACAGGATGATTAACTGATTTAATAATGGCTATCCAGTCTTATAAAGTACAAAACATTCGGGACATTATTACATCAGTGGACTGTATTACAATATTGCTTCAAAAATAAGTCATTAAATTAAGTAATGAACAAATTAATTTATAAGTGATTGGCTATTTACTTCAACATTCACCTATTAATTAATTGATTAGGCAACTTAAGTAACTAGTTAAGCAGTTCATTAATTACAATCAATTGACTAATTAATTAGCTAATTACAGCTTGAGTTTAAAATGAAAATTCTTTTCAGTATTTTTTACCTTGATTTTCTATAAAGGAGGCATCCAATCTCCTAAATAGATGTTAGTACCTTCCATTAAAAAGATGTATGAAATTTAGGAATGCTCATAAGTGTGACTGCAGTTGCTTGATGTTAGGATCTGCTGTAGGCTTCAGTGGATGTGATGAATTTCTCACTAAGCACACTTTGCACAAACATCACAGACCACAAAGCCAACAGGTGCATTAGCAATGACTTCTAGTATGTCCATATTTACATAAGATATCGCAAATAGCCATGAGCACATAAACAAATATCTTAAAAAATTGCTCTAACATGCTCCAGAAATTACATGAATGGCTGGAAAAGTTCTATATAATGCATCTGAGTTTGAGTATATACAAATAAAACATTTAGAAAGGTCACTTTTTATTACTTTTGATGCAGATAATTGTTAAATTCTACCAATTAAAAGAAATTTAAGACTAAAGATATCTTTCATGGCAGACACCATATTCCCATATTTCACCATGAGACCTTGAAGTGTCATTCTCTGTACTAGGGCCCCCTCATTGCTGCACTTGATTTCACTGTAAATGCTGAGCCTTCATTTCTTTCTCTGTTCCTGTAAAATCACTTTTTTTTATTCAGTAAAAACAAACATCAAAACAAAGAGACAATGGACGATGCTTGAGCATTGTTCCATAAGCCTGTTCCTCCCCCTTTCAGCCCACCAAACTGAAAGTCAAAAGCTACCGTTTATACACTTAGGAACAGTCAAAGGTTGAGTTGTTTTGACACTCTGTCCACAGAGGCCTGACTGAAAAGGCCCCGTTCCAATGAAGTACTTGAGTTAGCTGACTTCATTAGGCAGCAGCTCTTTCAGTCTGTTTGCCACTTCAGTCCCATGTTTGAAAAGCCTATTTGGGAGCCGATATTGTTTGTTTAATAGAGCTTGTTACTTAGGCCTCTTCATTGATTACGACTCAGAGAGACAGGCCCATGAATGTGGAAGAAGGTGGCTGTGGGGAAAAGAAGTGACGCTGCTGTACTGCAGGGATTTGAAACATGTTTAAAAAAGTGTCTGAAAAGCTAAGAGAAGGGGAAAAGTCCGTCTTGACTGAATGCCACCAGTCCTAAAGAAAATGTGAAGATTATTAATGACTGTACTGAACAAAAAGCAAGCAATTACTAATTAGGCAGTAACTTTTTATGAATGATTTTACACATTTATGAAGAAATACAAAAAAAAAAGTAAACATAACTGTGTAAGAATTGCTGACCAGTTTATATAGAGATGTTTTCCTTCTACGTTTATCATTATTTCTAAGTGATTTTACAAATGAAATTCAAACATCTTAAAATCTTAAAATTTCCTTTGGCACGCAAAACCTGAAACTTCAACGTAAAAGACTGCTTGAATCTGAAATGTGAATGGAGAAGGCTTTGATTTTCATAAGAGAGAATGGCAGGGTTGGTGATGCGGCCTCACAACTCTGAAGACCAGGGTTCTATCCTTGACTTGGCAACAGTCTATTATCTTCAAATCAAGAGAGGTTTCTACTAAACAACATGTGCTTTATGTTAACCAACACCCAAAAATTGGGTATACATGTGGTCAAATTTAAGAGATTAATAATGTAAGTCAAAAACATGGTCATCTGTCAAGATGGTAGATTCACTTAATATTTCCACTTCTTCTACTTTCATACAATTTGCTGTTGGTTTTGCTTTTGTGTATTTGTCATTATGTTCATGCTTTTATTACATCTTGAATCGACTGCTGCAACTCCCTACTGGCAGGTGCCCTTCTAATCTGTCATCACAATTTCAGTTGGTTCAAAACACTGCTGCAAGAGTCCTAACACAAAACAGCAACAGAGAACACATAACACCCATCCTTCTCCATCTTCACTGACTCCCTGTGTCTTACAGCATTGAATATAAAATTCTGTTACTAACCAATAAATCTATAAATGGCCTTACACGGGAATACATCATTAACCTTCTCCATCACTATGTCACTTTTGGCAATCTAACTGCGCCCACACTAATCTGCACTCTTTGGGTGACAGAGTTGCCAGTTCTATTGAAACCAGATCAGTTAACTCAGTTCATTCTTTTAAAAGACAACTTAAAACTCATTTGTTTACAAAGAGTATTTAACTTACTATAACATGCTGACCATTCTTACAATATACCATCTCAGACCTGGGGGCTGAGGATGATTTGCAATTATATCACAGAGTATGTTTTGTTCAGGGTTTTCTTGTAGTATTTTGTATCATTTGTATTTTTATTCCGGGTTATTGTCTCTTATTCTTATTAAAGTTTTGTGTGTCCTGTATTTATCTTTATTTAGTGTAATGTTGTATATCCGCTGTTGTTCATTTTGAATTTCTGTGGAGTGCTTTGAACCTGGGAAAAGTGCTACATGAATAAAATGTATTATTATTATTATTGGTATTGAATAATAATTTAAATTACTCTATGAAGTGCTACAAATCATCCTTTTCAATAAAGAGTAATTGAAGAAATCAAAATAGAATCATCAATTTTCTGAATACATTTTGCTGTAACCAGATGATGCTGTGCCACATCCTTTTTGGTAGCATTAGACACATAGTAAGATATTTGGTCATCTTCAGACCAACTCATGTCCCCTATCCCTGTTTATTGTTCAATTACCTTAAAATGATTATGCTCCAGACTTGTGAGAATTCCAGAAAAACTGAAGAAAATTCATGCTAGTGCTGTCATCTAAATCAAAAGTTGAGGCTAGCATAGTTGATACTTGTTATGAACTCGACAGTTCCCATACACAAACGTCCCAATAGTCACTCAAATTGCACGCTAGAGGGAGAAATTGTCAACCATGACTAGTCACACAAAAAGGGCAATGAAGAATCTTTATAAATAAAAGATTTAACGAAAATCCACTACAGCACAAACATAAGCTTCAAGGAGTACAAGGCAAAAGATGTCAACTCTTTCAAAAGGCAACCCCAAAAGCGAACAAAGTCGCAATCCAAAGAGGCAAAGTCATAAAAACTGATCACATCTTCAAAAAATCCAGTAAACCACAAAAGCACAGAAAACCACAATAGAAACTCACATGAGTACATTCACAGTGAATTGCAAGGGACTGTGGGTTGTCCACACCTTTATAGGGCTGAGGGTAGTCTCTTAATGGTCATCGGCACATGGCACTGCCTCTTGGGGGACCAGCCATAAAACACACAAATTATAAAGAAAAGTACAAAGATACACAAAAACTAAATGACCAATTTTAACATAAACAAAATAATTAAAAACAGACATGAAAACGGCACTTGAACCCCAGTCAGGGGAGGAATCCTGTCTGAGATACAACAATATTATAAATATTATTTTTTTTGTAAATATTCAAAAATGCATTAAAAGTTCCAGTGGTTGCATCTTTGCTTCCATATTACTTTAAAGAATCCTTTAATGTTCCTCAAATCCCCTTTCATTTTTTTAAATTACTTTTTATTTATGGTCACAGAGTTTCATCTAGGATAAAAAAAGCTATTTATAATACATTGTGTATCATTTGTAAATACTGTGTAATGTAAACACATAAAAAGAAATAAATCTGTGCTGTCCTGTATATTGGGTTTACCCATACTTTTCAGATGGGTCACTTCTACAACAGCAAACATAATTTGTCAAAAAAAATGGGCTTGTGAACCCTAAAGAGGTTACTTATAATTGGTCAACAGTATTACAACCAGTCATCAATCCCTTTCTGTAGCCTCCAGCAAAGATCTCCTAATTCTCTTTTATATTAACTTGGCAGGGCATCACATTGGCACAGTAGTCAGTCATGGATTCAGCATCCTGGGCTTGAATCCCATGCTCGATTGTTGTCTATAAAGAGCATTCATGTCCTCCCAGTGTCTGCTTGAGTTTCCCTCCCACATCTCAAAGAGGTGCAGGTTAGGTTTAACTGGCAATTCCAATTTCCCTGTGTGTACATGAGTGGACCCTGCAATGGACTAGCTCCCCATTCATTGTTGGCTCCTGACTTCCACCCAATGCTGTCACAACAATGAAATGGATCAAACAAGATGAGAATATTATTAAATATATTGGGCACTGTTTGTCTGTTATCATTTCATAAGTGAAACGATTAAATTCTATACAGTAACTCCCTGTATTAACATTATGAACTTACAACACATTGTTATGGCTCCTGAATGAGACCAGAACTACATAAAACTCTTTATCTGAACTTGAATGTTTATCACACCCATTCTCTATGTGACAGTGCACAAACATTAAACACTTCTTGATTCTCACTTATTTTAATAATCATGTTTCCCCCAAAGGATTTGAAGCTATGTCTGTAAGAAGTATGGATGCCCATGTCCTCCAGCTGAGGGGAAGAGAGGCACTTTTCTACAAAAGACCTCACACCACAGAGGATTCCACACTTGAAATACAAAAGGATGCTTTTTCTTATTGGACAGAAACTGCTTTGTTCTGTTGATGATTTTTAGAGTGTATCAAAACAAACACTGAATGGGATGCAAGTAGGAAAGCAAGCAGAAAGATCCTTCCATGAAACAAAGCACTGTTGAGTAGAATTACTTGGTAGTTTTAAATGAATTTTGAATATGTAAACTTTAATAAATGTTTCAGAAAATTCAAACAGTAGGTATGATTGTAACAGCTCAAAACTTCATAGAAGTCCATAGTGACTCCAAATTTTTTTTTATTGTTTAAAGGATAGTCCTGCTATGAATTTTAAAAATTTGATTGCTTGGATAATGTACACAACAATGCCATGGCTTTTACTTAAAATAAATGTGTTAAGAAGTGCCTCTGGGGGTCTTTTCTACCTACTCCTATCTGGCATCTTATTGTTAGATTGATTGATTGACTGATTGATTGATTGATTGGCTGTATTATTTGTCCTGTGAGTCTATATCTTTGTTTTTTATGTTTCTGCTGCTACTGCATGTATCTGAATTTCCCCATGGGATTAATAAAGTTTATCTGATTTAATCTAATTTAAATTGCTGAGATTAGTCAATGCCATGTTTTTTACATTATGCTCGAATGCAATAACTGGCAATTGATGGTGGCCTTATGGCACTGTGGTTGTGAGCTGTCATTGCTTATTTGTTTATTTTCCATCAATCCATTTTCCAACCCACTGAATCCGAACACAGGGACACAGGGGTCTGCTGGTGCCAATCCCAACCAACACAGGGTGCCAACCCACCATAGGACACACACACAAACCAAGCACACACTAGGGACAATTTAGGATCGCCAATGCACCTAACCTGCATGTCTTTGGACTGTGGGAGGAAACCGGAGTACCCGGAGGAAACCCACACAGACACGGGGAGAACATGCAAACTCCACGCCGGGAGGCGAACCCAGGTATCCTAACTGTGAGGCAGCAGCGCTACCACTGCGCCACCGTGCCGCCCTATTTGTTTAATATCTGTCTTTAAAATAACTCCAGAAAATGAATTCATGAAAAGAAACCAGTCATGTCAATCCTAACTTTTAATTTGTGATAAGGGGTTTGGCATCAGTGAGTGTCTTTTACTGCAGTGTACACATTCTGAAAGCTGCCTAAAATAGCCTTCTTTTCTGTTGACTGCTGGGATATGATGCCACAGCTTTCCATTGCTTAATTTAACCTGTAAGGTTGTCTCTTCTTGCTTCCCCCAGTTCACCCCAGCCTATCCCAATTTAAGACAAGTATAAGACAGCCTTTGAGACTCCACTACTGTACAGGCCTCATTCTGCTTTTGTCCTATTTATACTACCATGGCATGCCGTGCCACATCATTAATCTTTCAAGTCAGCAACAGCACCCCTACGCCCTGCTTCTGAACTCCACACAAGAATGAAATGCCATTGCCTACCATATTAAGATAATATCTGAATTCATTCATCATGACCTGATACTTATTCAGCTGTCTGCCCTTATTACTGTAACCTTCGTCTCATTGGATACTGCTGGGCCAAAATGAAGCAGCACAAAACAGTTGCATAAATAAGGAAAGACTACTTCTGCGGGCCACCCAACAACAACAGCTCTAAATGCACAGTTTCACAACTTCATCTTACAGACGATTTTCCCAATTGGACACACTAGATAATACAGGAATGCATAATGACAATTCTTATGAAAACAGCATATACAAACCAGGCATTTCCACTTGAGCTAGACATTTACTGTAGGCAGGAATGGAAGCAAGACTAACCACAAACAGGAAAATTTGGGGATTTTAAGTATCTTGCCCATAAAAATTAAGTAAAAATATAGGTGGTTACGTCTTGATGATGGACACTTTTGTTTGCTTAAGCAGCAACAATGATGTTTTAAAAACCCATAGGTCTTATCTGATAGACTGCCAGCTGACTCACGGATCATTTCAGTAACAAAGAGCTTAGGTCTCTCCTGTTGATGAAAAGAAACTATACTCATTTTTGCTTGTTTGTGACATTTTTTGCTGTTTATTTAAAATGAAAGAAACACTTCAGTCAATTCCAATTTTTGTGTTATGAGGGTGAATGTCTTGCTATGCCTAACATGTAATAATTCAAGCCAAATCTTAACACCTTTTAACAATTTTTATAATTACATTTAACCTTGAAAAGAAAATGGAGCAAAACAGTTGTGTAGTACTCAGTTCTTTTGCCTTAAACTGTAGCACCAGAGGCCAGGGTTCAAAGACTAGGCAATGCACAGTCTGTCCAAGGTGTACCTGTGCTTGCATGCAATTTCCATCAGTTATTTCACTTCTCCTCCCAAAGACAACTGAGGAAGAGTCTAAAATCTGTTTATGTTTACTATTGCTTAAAGTCCTGATTGAATGGCTTAGTATGGGAACTCTGATTTTCCTCCCAAAGACGTGTGTCAGGATCTAAATATGTTTGTGTTCACTATTGCTCAAAGTTACACTTTAAAGGAACAATCAACTCAAAAATTCTGTACTTTTATATGTTAATTAGCCCGTGAAGTTTGTAATGATGGCTGAGAAAAATTTCTAATCTCATGATTTTATTTAAAACAGAAAGAAAAACGTTTATAAATATTGTTAAACAGATACTTTTGCAATGTCAGTGCAACAGAAACAGCAACCACATTCCCATAACTTTTGAACTGAAGACAGGGTACTTGACCAGTGAATGAGGGAGAGATACAAATCTTCAGTTCAAAAGTGCAGTATTATGGAAAAGTGGTTTCTGTTTATGATGTGCACTGATAAGTATGGAAGTATCTACTTAATTATTTTTTAGTAAAAAATGCATGTGTTTTTCACATATGGCTGAATAATGGACACGAGTAACATGGGTTTTTTTTTTCTTTTTTCCATGGGTGTTTTTTGCATTGATTTGCCATTGCACAGCATTGGTCACGATAGCATTCTATTATGTCATTTCCATTCTGCAAGAAAAAGTGAGATTTAAATGTATTCCCAGTCATTATTATAAACATGGGTTAATATTAAAAAAGGAAAAAAATGGCAATTAACATGTTCATCTGTGGGATGTAGGGGGAAAACGCGAGTCTCCATTGGAAAACTCATGTTGATACAGACTTTAAACAGAAGTTAACCACGTGCAGCAGGATCTGAAGCTAGAATCCATGAGGCACCGGCCATTAAAACATTTAGGCATAATCATTTTCTTAAATAAGCACATTAAGTATTTGTCTTGTAGAAGTGGTAATTTTTTGGTAGTTCTGTAAGCTGTTCATGTGTTTAATTTGCAACTGTTTTGTCTCTTTTTTCAATTAATGTTAAACTGGATGATTGTCTTGTGTAAATTACAAAGGTTTGGTTTCATCAAATATTCTTTAAAGAAAAAGCATTTCAATAGCTTAGGCACCTCTCAGTATTAATAATTATGACCTTTGTTCCTTACATAACTGACAGCCATATTACACTGCACTGATATGTTGTTCTAAGCCCGACTTTTGTAAAAATAAACACCAAATTTGTGTAAAGGGATCAGTCTCTTGACTTTCATTCATTATCAGTGACACATTTACAGCCTATTAGCAACTTCCTCACCAAAGGTAAACAAAAAGAAAAGATTATTCAATAATTCATCCAATCGACATTAAGAAATGTGTCTTGTTTACATTCTTAACAAATACAACCACACTTCATAAATAAGAAATGCTTGTAGACTTCAGGCTGGTAAGAGAAGTACAGTCTCAGAAAAAAATACAATTATTAGAGTAAGATCAAAAGGGAGACAGTCAAGGAAAAACCTTTCCTCCCAAGATCCTGAACAGGATTAAGCAGTTTTAAAGAAAGAAAGAAAGAAAGAAAGAAAGAAAGAAAGAAAGAAAGAAAGAAAGAAAGAAAGAAAGAATTATCAACTAAAGCTCACATACAGCAAAATAATTGCTAATGCATAGTTCAAGTTTGGCAGCACGGTGGCGCAGTGGGTAGCGCTGCTGCCTCGCAGTTGGGAGACCTAGGGACCTGGGTTCGCTTCCCGGGTCCTCCCTGCGTGGAGTTTGCATGTTCTCCCCATGTCTGCATGGGTTTCCTCCCACAGTCCAAAGACATGCAGGTTCGGTGGATTGGCGATTCTAAATTGGCCCTAGTGTGTGCTGGGTGTGTTTGTATGTGTCCTGCGGTGGGTTGGCACCCTGCCCGGGATTGGTTCGTGCCCTGTGTTGGCTGGGATTGGCTCCAGCAGACCCCCGTGACCCTGTTTTTGGATTCAGCGGGTTGGAAGATGGATGGATAATTCAAGTTTTATAAGCCTCCATATAAATGGAAACAACATTACTGTACATATTTTTATTAAAGATCATCTCACAATCCTTAACCAGATTAAACAGATTTTGAAAATGGATGGATGGATAGTACTGTATTACTAGATTACTAGATGTGCACACTGATTCAGTGGCTGACAATGCTGCCCCACAGCTTCTGATCTTCCTCTATGTGAAGTGTACTTGTTTTCTTTTCGTTCATGTGCGCTATCTCTCGGTTTGCTCCTGGCTCCCATAGATGCGTGTTTTAGTTTAATTTGTGAATTTACGCAGTAACTTTGGATCTGCTGTCCTGTCTTTGCCTCCCCATAAGCCAGTATGCAGGTTCAGAAAATGGACAGACAGATTGATAATGTAGTACTATTATTCCTTTATTCATTTCTGAGCTGTTTCTATCCTGCTTGTTTCAACTTCTGCTGTATTGCTTGAAGTCTTAAAAATTTAAGAAAATAAAATGGTTGAAAATAAAAGAGACATTTTGAAGGGAATCCTGACAGCTGCAATTTATGACAAGTCTAACAAGACACAATTAACCTAAGATATTTGGCTTGAGTGATTTGAGTCCTGGGACTTCAGAATGGCCATTTCTCTGTCTATCAAAGGAAAGCCATAAAGATATTAGGTCACAGCAACCAGTCCATTAGCAATTGCAAACATACCAATACTCATTTAAGAGGTTAAAATGTTTGCCATGCAAATGGAAATGGGTTTAAAGCACAGGCTTTTAGATACAAATACAACTACAAAGCACATCAGATCCAAGAACAAAGACTGCCAAAAACAAGTTATTTCCTCAGCCAGTAAAGGTGCTAGAAGTGCACTTTGTAGAATAACATTTGTAATACCAGCCCAGCCTCTTTGAACATACAGCATTAAGGAGGCATTTTGATCTTCCATGAAAACTGCCCCAATCCTGGCTGCTTTAAATAGAAAACAAAAAAAATGACAGTTTCTGTTTACAATGTTTTTTGACTTGTTACTTCTGAATCATCGATAAGAATTTTTACAAAATCAGTTGCTATGAGTGAAAAAGACAGCCCATAATTTCCATGTAAATTGATGTATGTTTTCTACTGAATACAATGAGGTTATGTACTTTAACACATTTATGCTTATCATGTTGCATGTTACTTGGACATACAAGTAAGAATTATACTGTACACATGACAAAGCTACTGTTACAACTAAATGATTGAGTCCCTTAGTCACCTGGCATGTAAACTGAATTATAACATTTGGAAAAGTGGGGAGGAGGGTGTATTAAAATAAAAACAAGGAAGATCACTGATATTTGTTTATGGAAATATAAAGAATGTCATCTTCAGGTGACTTTCAGTGATTTGGCTCAATACATTTTAGTGATTTTATTTTTCAGAGCCCTGAGTTCAAATTCTAGGTCCTCCTCACGTCTGTGTTAATTTTTCTTCTAGTACATTGATTTTCTGAAGGTGAAAATAACTAAGGCGAGGTCCACACTGCCACATTTCCATTTAAACATGGAGTTTCTAGCATTAACCTTCACCTACACTGAATATCCACACATCAGCAGCAAACTATTTAAAAGGACTATTAAGTGAAAAATTCAGAACCCAGTGAAAATCAGATTCCCTTGTGTTTTATGCTCTTTCAAAACTATCAGTGAACACAGCAGTCCGATAGCACATTCATAGCTTTGAAAAGAAGATATTCAGTCAGGGAGTGAGTGGCTGTAATGAGCAGGATCCAATCAGGGAAAGGCCACGAGATTAGAACAAACCAATCAGAGTGCAATTAGAGTATTGTTTTTAGAAAAACTGTGTTCATGACCGCTCATACCAAAATGTCAATGTCATGATTTCAGGAGTATCTGGCTTTGGGGACTGTTTTAAAAAGTCATCATTTTCAGGGATCAAAAACAATGCAGCAGTGTAGACAAAAGCTGAAAACGTAGCCAAATGTATGGTTTTAAAATGAAAATTCATTAGTGTGAACAGGGCCTAGCCCTATTCATCTGAGTGTGGCTGTGTGCATGGACACTGTATATAGGGATGGCTTCAGAGTTTCACCTAATCCTCCTGGGATAGGCTCAGTGCCTTATGACCCTTGACTTGATTAAGTGTTATCGATAATTTTTGGGTGGATGGATCTTTTTTTTCACTGGCTAGGTTTTAATCAAATATGAACCTTAAAAATTAAAATCCAAATTGCTAGGCACTGAAACCAGTCAGATGTTACAGTGCATTGAGTCTGGCGCTAAAGCCTCATTATGATAGTATCAGGCAGTAAGTTATCAGAATCCACAAGGCTGCACTTCCTAGCTGCATAAGCAAGGAAAACTGAATTGGAAGCATTTTGACAAATCACTATAATTTAAACTGAATGGAATTGATAGAAACAGACAAAATCCGTTCTGTATTGCCTATGATAAAAATTATATATCAACAGATCTGTGAGTTAAAATATTCCTCCCACCCTGCTATTTTCAGTAACTGTTTCATCCTTCAGAAGGTCACAGACACAGGAACTAAAATGAGCCTATACACTGGGCAGCAGCCAGTTAATTACAGAGCAACTACCAAATCTGCCTATTTATCTTTAGGCTGTTGAGTGCAAACCTGAGCATGTAGGAAAAATCAAGAAATCACATTGACAAAATGAAAACAAATACTTGAGTTTAGCATCTAACTCTGCACCCATAAGCTTAGATACAGTGTCATTTAAAGGCCAGTTAGGAGGGTGATGATGGGCAAACGTCCACACCTAACACTTGTGTCATGTGTTTCAGGTAAAGAAGCCCATTCAATCTACGGTTCTTAGTGAAAAGTCTTCTGGTTTCCCATCTTATTCAGTACAACTAGGATTTAGGGTTCAGTGGGTACTCTCCTTCCTGTATTACAATACCTCTTTTTATTATCAGGGCATCTTCCATAAAGCTATATATTTGCTTCATAAACAACAAGCTTGGAGAAACTGGCATATCTGGTTAACACCAAATCCCACTGCTGCATCACGGTATGGCACTGAGCTTGTGCAGTAGCTATACAAAAAAAATTACACTGAACAACGATTTCTTTTAAATATTTTGCTTCCTGGAAAATTTAGGTGTTTATGACAGACAGCCCCAAACTGAATACAAATACTGTATAATTTCAGATTGAAGGTATAACATAAGAATTACCTTTTATTGAAACTAGTGTGTTTCATCTCTTAATGATGCTGACATATTGCATTAGTTCAAATGAGCTAAAAACATTTTGCTGTTGATTTTCATTTGTATTCTGTGCCTGATGCTTCTCTTTTCAGTGTCCAACAACAGTTGCCCAGCATTGATGGATTCCACGTGCTCTGATACTGCTTTTCCATTGTTGCAATGTTTTGGTGAAACATCTCATTATGTTCACCACTGACTGCACCAAAATTAGCAGGAAAGAATTCCAAGTGTGAATGCAGAAAATTCATCTTTAGTGACAGGTTGTGCTTCATGGTTTCATATGCTTGAACCATGATGTCAACCAGCTGGACAGAGTTTGGTGATCTGTAGTTGTCAATAAAATTCTCAAAAACATCCTTAAACACCTTCCATGTGATTTCCTCTGAGCCCAATAGCAGATCTTCAAACCGCTTGTCACTGATGATATGTCTGATTTATGGACCAAGAAAATGACATTCTTAATCTTGCTATTAGTTATTTGTGGAAACATCTGTCTCAAATATGGAAATCCTTTGTCTTCCCTGCTGTTTGCTTTCACAAATCAGTCTAAATTTAAAATGAAGAGGATGGGAAAAGTGATTTATGTGCCACACTTTTCTGCCCTGGAACCAGAGCTTATGGAATGACCAGTTCTTTTTAATGTAATGAGACTTTTTAGCGTGGTCGTCCCATTCACAAATTAAACAATACTTGGTATGTCCAAGCTTCATTTCTTGTAGCAATGCCACTACTTTCAAATAACTACAGCCATTCCAATGGTAATTTTCATAGTGCATGTGTATGTTTGCAACATGACGGGAAATTTAAAAGATAGGGGACTGCATATAATGAAAAATTTAAAGGTGATTTTTGCGAACAGCCGGCCAATATCTACAAGATACACCCAAAAGTGTTCATAAAGTAAAATCTTTGTTGTCCAGTGTTGCTGCTGAATACACACACTAGTACAGAATAGTGCTCAATAAGAAAGGATCAACACACACTTAAAAGCAATATGCTTTTAGCAATGCGCAGTTCAGAGCAGCTACATTTTATACAGTTCTTGCAATATGTACATACGGTCGAAGAGTGCAGCTACAAGCAGCTGGGTGTATCTGCCTCATCTGGAATACAGTAATGATGACACCATATATTGTGCCCAGTTTTAAACTACCTTATCTTTCAAACTATAAACTTTTTAATATTACTTTCCCATTTTTGCACAAAAGAAACACAACATGTTATTAGTTAAGCTCATTGCCATCTTTCTCTTCTGATTTTTTCCAAACGAGCCCACAGTCTTCAGACCACTTTTATCTTAGCATTCATAACAAAGCAGTATTAACTTGGGTCTATCCATGGGATACTCTGTCTTGCCAAATCAAATAAAAATATGATGAATGCCTTTTATCATTACATTCTTTCATTAATAAAAGACTTATGGTTTTTAAATGAATGGTCTATCTACTCACTCTTCAAGGGAATTTAACTGCACTTCACGGGTGTGTGTTTTGGTGGCCCCTTTTGTTAACATGTCACTGTGATAAGTGATTGTGAAAACGAACTGCATAAAAGCCAAGAATTCATACATCACGTGCAAACAATTTGGAATAGTCCTCCTTCACCCACATCTGTAGAAATGTTAATGCAGAGATACTCAAACTGGATAAAGTCATAATGAAACTCTTAACCAACACCCCTCCAATGTGAAAGTCAAACAAACCTGTTTATAGATCTTGACACACAAATCTATAACATCCTTGAACTCAGAGTCATCCACATATAAAGACTGCTGTGATGCTGCTTTGATCTCAATCTCCTCCCTACTCAGGAATCCAACCCACAGCTCAAGCAGAGAATGAGACAAGATAATCTGGAAACCAGTCAGTTCATTTGTTATTTATTACCCTTGTATTCATACCCAAAAATAATAATAAGCTTTGGAAGAGGTTAATATCATACCAACAATACCAACAACACTTATTTACTAGATGATGCTCTTTGACTACACTGACATATCAGGCAAGACGTAACAGAGATGTGTTTTTGATTAGGTAATCTTTGAAGGTGTCACCTCAACTTCTGGATTCACAAACCTGAGGTGTAACATTCTCATACCCCTGAAGTCACAAGTGTGTCAGCTCAGTGTGGATGGTGGAGGAAATCATGGATTCATCCATCATATACTGTATATAGTAATTAGGCTGTAAAAAATGTTCTACCTGTCCTCCTATTATCAAATCAACTCAATCCATCTCAGGTACACAGGAGGCCAGAGAATTTAACAACAGCTTAAGGTACAATGCTGGAACCAACCCCAAATGGAGTAACAGAAACTGTTTTTGATAAAATGTTTAATAAGATATCTTAAAAGAAATGTATGAAATAATGTGAGCAAATGAACTACTAAGTAATGTTCTATTTTAGGGATGCAAAAGTGTTATTGTAATAGTAGTAGTAGGAGTAGTGCCACCTCTACATGTTGCTGTGAAATTCTTTTTTGCATATTCAACTGATATGTAACAAGTCACCATTCTCTGATACCACCGTAATACATATGTAATTCAATATATAATTTCACTTTATTTAATAGAAAACACAAATCAGAATACCAGATATACTCCTTAATCCTGTTTTTGTGTTCCCAGACAATGACTACTGTGGCGATTTTTATTTAAACCTAACAACTGGACTAACAACAGGCATGTACAGAGGCAGCCTTACCCCTTTGTGCACAAATGTCTGGCACAGGGTCTCAGATGCAGCTTTTCTTGGTTACTCCTTACTGCATGATGTTGATGATGGAGAGTCAGTAGTCTAAGTTTAAAGCAAAAATTGCTCAAAGTCTTAGTTTTACAAATTGATTAAATTATACTTTTATTTTTTGAACATTCATATCCATAACATGTCACAAGGCAGCATAAGGCTTAAGAAAGGAAGATGCCTGGACAAAACATGAGTCCATAACAAGGCACACTCACACATGCATGCACCCTGTCTGACCTAGCCAATTTATAGACATCAATTAACCAAAAATATTAAACAAATATGAATGTAAACACCTGAAGGACTGGGAAAGGACCTCCATAAATTAAATTATTAGTATTATTATTTATTATTATTATCATTATTTACCCTACAAAAGTCACGTCTTTAGAATGTGTAGTGAAAAAAGACTACCCAGAAAAAAAACAGACAGCGACAGAGAACATACAACCTCCACACAGATACTGTACAGTACAGGTTTGGGACTGAACCTGGGTTCCTCACACATATTGCACACACAGAAGTCCCTTGAGTTGCTGAGTTATAAAAATGTCCATTTTGCTTATTTAAGGCTGGCATAATACAGAGACTACTGATCAATTCAACAGATGACAATCAGACCACATGCCAGTTTCATAAGTCTGTGTCAGCAAACTGGTTATTAAATTTATTGAAACAGGTTTTGTGTGTTTAATGACTAGAAATCTGACACAGATTTGAGTATCTGAGGTTATGCTGAACACGCTGAGTATAAATTGTGTTT
Organism: Erpetoichthys calabaricus; assembly: GCF_900747795.2. NCBI lineage: Eukaryota > Metazoa > Chordata > Cladistia > Polypteriformes > Polypteridae > Erpetoichthys > Erpetoichthys calabaricus. The sequence continues at coordinate 59,928,898 of NC_041395.2, read as the reverse complement.
TCTCAAAATTTTGCTTAAACCTCCAAATACAAGAGACATCCAGAGCATATGTATGCATAATCTTAAAAATAAAGGCATAAGAGTGGCTCTTCAAAGCAATGCCATAGGGGAACCATTTTTGGTTCCCAAAAGACCCATCCACATGAATGTTCCAGAAAGAACCTTTATTTATTTAGATCCATAACAGGCTCCATAAAGTATATGTCCACAAAGAGACGGTAACATATTTGTGAAATACCATTGTGACATGATTTTAAAAGGAATCCTGCTGCATACAGTAAAACAGATTTTCTTAATCTGTTATTGTCCTGCAATTTACCCTACCATACATTAAAGAGTTCTTTTTTTTTCCATATATTAGAAAGTTTTTCAAGAAACAACCAACTTTATATGCAAAGAACCCTTCCCAGAATGAAATGGTGCTTTGTCAGCAAAAGTTCTTCAAAGAACCATTCAACAAAGCCATTAAAGAACTATTATTTTTAAGAGTATATGTGTGCATATATTGTAAATACATAAATCCCACTGATTCATCTGTCCATAGCTGGAACCTGTTTATTCCATTCCATCATCATTTTAAGCATAGGCCTGGGCTAAAAGGATCCATTGCAAGGCAGGATGCATTTTTAGATGGGTCATCCCAACTCTACCACTAGTATGTGCCTCCTTAACTCCAGTTATTCTACATTTTCTGTTCAGTCTACTTGGCAATAAAGTACAATAGAGAAGATATACAGTATTACATCAACCTTACATCTTGACAGCAAAAACACTTAACCAGTTTTATACATATCCTTTATAAGATTAACACTTTTCCAAAGGGCATTTTAAGCATGTTTTTCTATAAATATTTGTACGGGCAGATCAGACGCACTTTAAGCAACTTGCTCAGGGTCAGGTAGTACTGCAAAGCTGGGGAATGACCAGTAACCTTATCAGTTACACATTGATGAATCATAAGTGAAAAATAATGTGTCTTGAGTAAACCTTTATCCAGATCTACTTTAGCAGCCTTAGATGAAAACCTTTTACATTATCAAGAGTCTTAATTTCAAACTACTAAACTTTAATGTACATTATACTGCAGTATTTTATAATTTTACTTTAGGGGCAGGTTTTAGAATATGAACAGCATCTTATGTAAGCATTAAATGAAATAGTGCATGCTTTGCTTTAGAAAACCACCAAACTAACTCACACTCATTTTATCCATTTCATTTCATTTCCGGGAGTCGGAGCCCTAGACAGCCAATTTGGAGCTGCCAGTTAAAAATGTGCGCACTTCATACAGAGAGCACTCAGGTGCAAGATTAAAAACCACAGGATACATTAATGTAATTCAGCAGCACTAACCGTTGCGCCAGCATGCCACCCTGCTACGGGTGATAGTAATGTAAAATGGTTGGTAATCATACTCTCATTACGAAACATTTGAGCAAAAAAATAAATAAATAAATAAACGCCGATTTATTCTGTTTTCTGAAAATGTGTGTAATACATGACGCGGTGCATGTGTTTGGATTTCATTTGGCTGGATAAAGGGCTATGTCCCAAAATTGTTACGGCAACCAAGTACTGGCTGCAACGCATTTTATAAAATATTATAGAAGATCTTTGTAAGCAGAACTAGAAAAAGACATGAGTTTAGCACATTTCGTATACTGGGGAAAAAAGCTCGACACACACAAAGACATATCTAAGCAATGATTATAAAACAAAAGCAATACAAACTAACAGAAGAGAAAACTGGACAGCCTGGCGTTGATGTTCACATTGTGCGCGATCAAAGGCATGTGAGTATAGTATAAGAACATGACAAAGATTTGCTGACAGAGGCAGACGAAACTCTACACCGCACTTCAGCCCGAATGCTTTTTAGCCGCACGTGGTATTTTGCGCTTGACCACAAACGGTTTCAGTTTCCAACGAGATTTGTAAAATATAACAAAACAAGTGAGTAAATGGGATAATAATTAAAATGATAACAATAATAAAAAAAACACATTTGTTAAATTAAAATGAATCAACAGTATAGACGAGAAACAATTATACTTTTCAGACAGCTTGCCAGGCGCCCGTTAGGTCCAAAGATGATTCTTGTTAAGAAGCCGAAATCTACTAAAGCGCAGGATCGAGACAAAATAACATTACATGCACGGCAGAAGCACTTTGATGTCTAAAAAGTGTCACAAAACAGTTGATCGCCAACGCCGTCTGATGGTTCCCTTTTCGCACTTTCTTATGGCTCCAGGCTGTAGTTGGCCGAGAGATGATTACGCCCTTTCGCAGGATTGTTTTCCGTCATTAGTCTACACCTGAGAGAATAAAGAATCTATTGTGGTAAACTCAACTTTGCAGATTCCCGGGGACAAGGTGTAAAAAGTGAAGGTGGCCGAACCTGGCGCTTCTTTCATCTGGGTTCTGAATCCAAGCCAAGTATATTTCTTTTGATATAGCGCCCTGGTTAAACCAGTTTCTGCTGTCTCAACAGTAAGTTAAAGGGATGCCGTGATGCCGAAATCCACTTTTATTTGTGCCACACCACCCAGCAAGACATGTAGGCTGCATACTAATACATAATTTATATCAGCACCTTAATCAGCAAGGTTTACTGTTAATATCCCATTCTCGTTGGTGTGGCAGTGCGATTTAAGTGTTAAACCCAAAGATTATCTCACTGTTGTAAACTAGAAGATAAGCTGGCGCCAAGAAGGCGGGACTGACATAGTGTCCCACACGAGTGTATGTCACAGAAATACAACGTGGGTTAAAAGCTACGGGGGAAAACGTTTGTTACAGTCGCAAATATTTCACGTATACGACACCGATGAATGCCGTTACCCTTTATTGCAAACAGTTACCCTCTTACATTTAGATGTACCGATACACTTCTAAAAATAAAAACAGTCAGTGGGTAACAGGCTACTAACAAAGTCCATGGGGAACTCCCACCCACATTCACATTCATGCACACCTTTCACGCTGAGTACGAGCCCGCCGCACATCTGCATTTTCGCAGTATCAGACGTGCCGTTTCAGACAGCGCCACACATTCTTTTGCACGAAAATCACAGCTGTGCTGGGCTCGCGTTTCCCCACTCAAAAGCTTCACTTCACTCCAGGTTGGATCAGCTCGTGCGATTTTCAGAGACCTATCCCTTTAAAAGGACGTCTTCGGTGGGATATGTATACTGTAGTTCCTGCATTCCAAGCTAGATGGGACTGCTGTTTTAACATGCTGCTACAGCCCCGGCGACAAAGGATGAGGGTACTGAAAGGGCTACACGCAGCTAACCTGGACTTAGGCACCCCAACCTTAATGGACAAGCTGCTACTTCATACATTAACATAAACAAAAACATGCATTGTTTTTAGCCCTTCTCCTAATTTCTATCTGTCCTGTAATATAAATAAGTACAAAACAAAACATCCCTTCTTCATATTGAAACTGACTTGCATCACAAATAATTAATTATCTACGGTATATACGTACACATGTAGCGCACAACAGCAAAAAAGCGCAATATAAATAAATAAATAAAACGTAATACAAATTACTTATTTATACTCACAAACAGATATACGCGAGTACAAAAGTTATGTAACCGAAATATACAAACATACATATTAATGTGTTTTATATGTTTCGAGCAAATCCTTCCCTACTCTACGTACATTTATTATATGCATATATACCCAACCAGGTAACAACACAAACACGAAAAAACCGAGATTTGTTAACTGTGTATCCTAACTGATCCATTCATAAAAAAATGCAGGAAACAAATCCTTGTACATGTAAGCATATATCACATCTTGTTTGCGCACAACTTCTTCAATTTGCGAATTGATTGTGAAGAGCCCTGCACAGCAATTTGGATTGAATCTGATTACTGTATTGATTATATACTATGAGTATCCTGATGTGATCGAAATATAATCACTAAACGTGTCTCTTTATGCTTTCCCAAAAGCTGCAGATACGAGTACAGTACATGCATTCACGTACTCAAAATTTCATTCATACATTCAGTCAGTCATTCCTTCTTCACTTAAAAACTGAGCATCTGTAAATAGGCATACATCTTTAACTCTGTTTCGGCTAATGACGAGCAGTGGTAAAGTGACTAGTCTGTGCATTTACACATAGACTTTGCGATCCGGTGTTTTAATGATCTCCGAGTTCAGAAATAAACAACACTGAGTTATCACACCCTCAAAGTCATCAAATAGAAACAACTGCTTTACATCCGAGATTCACTTTGTGGTCCGAAATCTGAACATTACCAGGAGCGCAGCGCCAAATTTAAAACACTGTAAAAATACAATTTAAATCACTTTGTCACTTCACTGCTTTCAATAGAATCTGTTACCCTTAGTAACAAAACTATAACTTCCAGTACCACACTGCTCAGAGTCTGTCTTATATGTCTAATAAAAGACGGAAAATAGCTGAGACAACACACATGGTAAGAGGCTCGAGACAGAGATGCGTTGGAGTAACAGGAGGTGAAGACTTCAAATATCCTACAGCCGTCGATAACTGAGGAAAGAGCGAGCACGCGTTGCTTACAATTACAACAAACGAATACTGCAGACCCCAAGTGCTAAAGGCAGAAGCGACTAAAACATTTGAAAAATTGCACTTACCTTTAGTCCAGCGAACCAAGGCTAGCATCAAAGTGCCACAAAGCAATGCTGTAAGCCGCATTTTAGAATCTTTCACTCCTTAATAATATACTTTATATGAATATAAACGTATATTATTACTATTCAGTATCAGATTCCTCAGATAATTAAATGTGTCGCACTGATGATCGCAATATGGCATTCAAATCATGATTGAAGAGGTCTATTCTGGCGAGTTGCTCGAGTTGTTTTAAGTCCCTTGTTGAAGTTTGCGAAGTTTCGCAGCTCGCTTGACGTTCTCTACACCGCCAGCCTGCCACTAGCGCCGCTCCGAACATGTTGTGCTATTCTTTTCAATGCAAGAGTGATCAAAAGGAAACTTGGACTGTACCAAGATTGTCATAGGGGACGCCTTATATGAATGGCAAATAAAGTTTTGACCAAAAATTTATATTTAATGCCAAATATCAAATGTAAACTTTTGTATATCTTATATTAAAAGAATTGGGCTTGGCATAAAACCAAGTACCTGTTTACACGTGCGTACCTTCCTACCACAGTTTGACTCCCCCTCTCTTCTTTAGGAGCGTGCCTGACTTTGTTAAGTTGCAGAGCGTTCGCTCGCTGTGTCATTTGCAAAGTTATCGAGTGTCTTTTAGGGGGCCGGTAATCACAAAGGAGAGAGGATTGTGGAAAAATAAAAGCAGAAAAGCGCATTTGTGCGCGTGTGAGTGTGAATTTTGAGCCGGGGACTTGTTTAGGAATTCGTTAAAGATTGACCTATTTTGATTTGTATTTCGTTACCAGAAACTCGTGTAAAGGTAAAATAAGGAATGAATCAGTTTTAGCTGCACAGATATTCACATAAAGTAAACTTTTTACTAAGGTGCGGGCAGCAATTTTTTTTTTCTTAATTTGATATGTACGCGATTTAAAGGCTTGCCATGATGGAAAAATGGGTTTAGAAAATAAGTGGATAGTGATGAAGAGGTAACAAAAGACTGAACATATAGGTGACTTCTCATATATTATTTATTAAGTAAACATCAAACATTATTTAAAGCACACTGCTTACTGTCTTTTTGTTACTCTTCTATTTATATAAAAGTTAAGCAAAAGTAAAACAATTTTGACAACGGGTCACCCTATGTTTCGGACGTTTTCGTTAAATATTGATTAATTTTGTATTAAACATTATTTAAAATTCTGCAGTCTTGGACATTTCTATCAAAATTATTTAAACTAATGCAGACTTTGTCAGAAAATGAAATAAACTGCACTCAATTTTCATGTATTACTGCACCCACAATACTTGTTTACGGTACATATCCGCTCACGTTTCCCGTCTAGGAAAACCCGAGTGTGAATGTGACATATTCTTTCCACGTTCTCATGAGATTCCTCTCACAGTTCATGAAAGCCGTTAAATCGACCAAGAGATAAATATGAGAAACGTGTTGGCAAGAATATCGCCTGCGAAGGATTGGAGTCTTGTCCCGATTTGATTGCTGATAGTGTAAACCAATTCCACATAACACGGTATTGGGAAATTGATGGTGAGAAAAGTGAATCGAAGACATGTAATTGAGCTACCTTTAGAGGTGACCTGAACAAATTCAATACATAATGCAAAGGATAAACCAACCCCAAATGCGAGACCAGTCCATCACAAGGCACATTCATGTTCATGTTCAATCACATGAAGTCAGTTAGTCTCACCACTTAACATAAATAATACAGTTATGACAGGTTAAATCCTTACCAGTGGACGATTTCGTGTTTTCTCTGTTTTTGATGCAAGGATCAGCAGTTTTCTGACTTACCTGATATAATTTAAAGCTCCTATAACGTTTTTCAGCTGCAATATTTTAATTTTAGAACACAAAGAACAGTAATACATTTTTAAATTCTATTAAGTATTAAAATGCTTTAACACCAAAATTACATAGCAAAGTATTACTTTCTTTTAGTTTTATACATATCAGGACAGCAATAATATATTAATAGCATTTAAATACATCAGTTCATCTCCTAAGCCAGCTTTACCAAGGCCACAGTTGTGGATGTTGTGGAGTTGTGGAGTGCCAGATGTAAAGAAGAAAGCATTTGTGGACAGACAGTCTCCTACACTACACACTTATGCATACACCCATATTCTTCCACAATTTAGAAAGTTTGTTTGAGCTAACAGTATGTGTATACATTCTGACTTGGAGAACATGCAAATTTCACACAGAATAAAATCTGATAGAGTGTAAATTCAGAATCATAGAGGTTGGAGGCAGCAAAACAAAGTTTTGAATGAACTTTTAAAGCTGCTAGGTGGTTCGGCGTGTGGTGGGTGCTCCAAAGTGCTATTAGTGCATGCTCCCAACCTAGGTGAAGATTCATAATTCTGGACTTAAGTCCTTATTTTTATTTATTTATTTATTTATTTGTTTGTTTGTTTGTTTGTTTGTATGTTTGTTTGTAAGTCCTGTATTAAATCCAATGTTCTGCTCAATTGGTTATGTACATTTTAATATTATCAACAAAAACAGGACAATTCCAATTCTAAAATAAAGCAAATAAAGTAATATTGCTAGAAAGGTCAGACCTGTTTATTACAGGTGCTGTTATACTGTTACCAACGTGCCTTTCCTATATGCTGAAGTTGGTACATATTTTGGTCATTTTCATAGTTTTAGTCAGCTTTTTAATTGGTGAAGTTTTATTGTTTTGTCTGAGACTAATGTATAAGTAATGAAGTTCTTCAAGAGAATCACACCTGAGTATAGAATATACTGTTTGCTTTTCGTAGAGGTATAATCAACGGTTCTTTCTGAGGTTTTGTGATAGTGTTAATGTAGCTGATTTTTTGTATTTTGTGCAGTTGTTAAAGTGTCAGCTAATTAACACAGACTGGCTACTACCCACCTATCCCAACTTTCATTACTTGTTTGTAGAATTGGTGGGTCGTTTTTCAGACTCACAATATTCCAGTACAACTGTGATTTGTAACTAACGAACATCTATTCAGTAAAATCAGTCTTTTCCTACATGTCTATACAGTTTTCAGTATTCACCTAACAAATCACTCCCTTCTGGGCTTCATTTACATATGATACTTCTGCAACAGGTGTAGTGCCATTTTCATGCAGTGCTTTAAAAAGTAAAAGCTTTATTTCAAAGTCAATGTAATCATCCTTTAAGATAATGCTGCACATCTAAGCTATAGTACAACTAAAGAGCTACCTGTCTGACTCCCAACTGTGAAAAGGCCATATTGCAGGAGACTCTCCCCCAAGCCCTCTCCACTCACTTTGCCACATCAAAGTCTCCGAAGGGATTCTGTCATGTCACTGCATGTAAGACACAATGCACTTGGGATCTTCGCTCCCTCTTTGACTTCAGTGGTTAATACCCTATTCTGTGGGGTAGGAGGCCATTCATGAGAACTCGGCTGAGACTTGGAGGAATCAAGCCACTATTCATGAATAGATTCACAATTGTTAAATTTTACATCTACTTTAATAGCAGACCTGAGTAGTAATCAGTCGAAAATCAATAATGATCAATCAACATGTCACTCTGGTTTGTGCTATTAATGGCTTTGCGTGTATGTTCTATTTTCTCTGTTTACATTTTGTATATATGTAGCTTATATTTATGCACAAATAATGATAGATAGTATATGAAACAAAATAGATTAGATTAGACTAGATTCACTTTATTAATCTCAAGGGGAAATTTAGATGCATACAGCAGCAGAAACGTAAAAACTAAGATACACAAACAATATAGCCAATCAATCAATTAATAATGTTTATTGTGCAGAAAATGTAAAATGAACTTAAAACTGCAAAATTAATTTACAGAGTACCTGCATTTAGTTTGGATAGTCAGGAGGAAGCATTGAATTGCCTAATGGTAGCAGGCAGAAAAGATCTGAGGGGTACTTCTTAGCACACCGTGTTGAGCCTGTGGCTAAAAGTGCTACTAGAGAGCACCTCCAGGAGGGAAATGATGAGGATTTTTCATTATGGTATCCAATTTTGCCATCAGCCTCTTTTCCACCACAGCTTCCAGTGTGTCCAGGGTTCACCCTGTGATGGATCAGGCGTTCCCTATTAGTTTGTTCAGTCATTGTGCTTCTTTTGAGCTCAAGTTGCTACCCCATGAGACTGATACATAAAAAAATACAATGGCCACTGCTGACTGACTGAACATTTCCAGCAACGTAGTCTCCTTAGGAAGTACAGTCTGCCCTGGCCCTTCTTGCACAGCACCACCGTGTAGTCAGACCAGTCCAGTTCACTGTTTATATGAACTCCCAAGTATTTGTAGCTTATAGTAGAAACAAAGAAGTGTGATTTTTTAAGCAGCACAACAATATTACTACAAAGAGACAAATGCAACTGAATAACAGAAATGGAGAATGTACTTAGCTCGTGGGCATTTTTAAATAGCAACCACTAGCTAGATTATGCAAAAGAAGCAGGGTGTTAGGTAAAGAGATGGTAGCTTTCAGTGCAAGAAAATGGACATCTTTCATTGAACAAACTTACTAAACAACAAATTCCACAAAGCTGTTAAACAGCCATCATGCCGAGGTTCAATGCTTGACTATGTCTGGTTTATATCTACAATCTTCACCAGTGGTCCTCAAGCCCAGTCCTGTAGACCCCATGTTGCTGCAGGTTTTTACTCCAACCAAATTCTCTTTTCAAATAGACACCTAGCCTCATTAAGTAAGCTGGTATTTCACAATTTCTATGTTTTGAGGACAATGCAGAAATTACAAAACTAAGATTGATATGTTTTTATTAGAATGTACCAAGCATTTATGTACTGTATGTTACATAGTATAATTTAGTGGCTTTTGAGCTTGGTATTTAGACCTTTCATCATTATTATGATTTTCATTCTGCATTTCCAGGTGTTATAGTTATTTAATTACTTGTTTGCTAGTGAGCACAGTGGTGGGACTGACATTGATGTAGTAGGAGCCTTTAAACATTTAGTGTTGTTACTTGTGTGTTTACACTGCTCACAGTTAATTTTCATTAATAGAATACAAATGAGGTAGCAAACTACAAAGAAGGGCACATTATTAGAAAACCAACAAAATAATGTTAAACAATCAAAGTTATAACACAATTACAAAAATTTCTAAATGTCTCATGAATGTAAAAATACACTGCTATGCTTTTCTGAATGCAGAATAAACAAGGATAAAACAGACTTCCATCTAATTAAACGAGATCAGTTAGATGTAAAAGTACTCACTGATTGTTAAATAGAAACCTGCAGCAACATGGGGTTCCCAGACTGAGTTTGAGAATCACTGGTCTTCACCATTCTGACATGTTTATTTTTCAAACCAAGTCATCTAGAGCCATTTAGGAAAGACTAATAAGTCTTGTCTGTACTAAACAGGACTAGAGACTGTTGATCTAATTGTCTTATTTTCTGTGTCTAAATGGCTGATTGGTTTTAAGAAGTTAACCAGCATTAAAAGTCACGCTACGGTATTTGCAGTTTTTCTCTTAGATTCTTAGGTCCTTCTATGGCCAGTTTAGGTTTTCTCAGATGTCATGGTCTCATTAGTAAATGTTTTGACTTATTTAATTATTACTGTTGGTATTTCTTTTCTTTTTTGTCTGAATCTTATTTGAGAATGTTCTTATTCAGTTTAGTTCATTTACGGAATTATTACTTTTGTAATTTTTAATATTTTATTTATTTTACATTTACTCCTATAACATCATGGTGGCCCCATTTTGTTTAAGTTTTTCCTAAGAGGTGTCACCATACTGTGAGTTAGTTTCATGGGTACCACCATGATGTGGACAGCAACAACATCTTTCGCTGGAAGAGACTCAACATATGATGTCTCACAGTACTGCCATAAAAAGTGGCAGTTCACAAAGACATATGTTTTAATTTTGGATCAAGATTATCATCACCACCATTGGTTTAACAGCATTTTTATGGTTTTACACAGGTTTTTGGGCTACCCATAAATCTCTTTCCTCCACTGCCTAAGGTTCTGAACATGCTTTTGGGTTAAACCCATTCTTTTCATACCATCTGAAACCACCTCAAACCCTGGTGATCTCTTGGCTTCATCCCCTTTGCCTTCATCTTGATGGACTTCTTTGCCTAATCATGCTCTCTCTTTTGCACCACATGCCCTTAAAACCTCAGACCAGTGGTTCTCAAACTCTGTCCTGGAGATCCACTGCGGCAGCAGGTTTTTGTTCCAACCAGTTTCACAATCAGTGATAACAATTGATAATAACTGATCTTATTTAGTTAGCTGGTTATTTTTTCTCTTCTCATATTTTGCATACAGAAAAGCACAGCAGTATGATTTGTACTTTTATAAACCACTTACAAATATTTCTATTTTTGATATAGCTTTAAACGCTTAACTCTCTTTTGTTGTTTTTCCATTATTTTCCCCTTTTTCTGTGCAGTTTACTGCCTTCATTTTATCCTAGTAATGACAATTAAAAACAAGCAAAGCAAACACCCAGGCAAATAACACTGAATGATGAAATACTGTAACTACTTCAGCATCAGACCCACTAATTTGTAATAATTATAATAATAATTCATTACATTTATATAGCGCTTTTCTCAGTACTCAAAGCGCTATCCACACAGGGAGGAACCAGGAAGTGAACCCACAATCTTCCACAGTCTTCTTACTGCAAAGCAGCAGCACTACCACTGCGCCAACTGTAATAATAACAATAATAATAATTCATTACATTTATATAGCGCTTTTCTCAGTACTCAAAGTAATAATAGATTAAATATCCAGAATATCTGGAAAAGCAATGAAAATGAAAAACAAACCCCTTCCTTAGACTGTTTCTCCTCAGCACAACACAGATCACCTCCACATCGAGTTTTTGTCTTAACTTGGTATTCATCTTCCTCTAACTCCAGGAGACTCCACACATCCATCTGATCATTCTCTTCTCTGTTCTTTCCAGCTTTGCTTTATGATCTACTTTCATCAGCCATGTCCCACTCCCATAGAACATGACATAATAATAATTCTTTGCATTTATATAGCGCTTTTCTCACTACTCAAAGCGCTCAGCAATTGCAGGTTAAGGGCCTTGCTCAAGGGCCCAACAGAGCAGAGTCCCCTTTTGGCATTTACGGGATTCAAACCAGCAACCTTCTGATTGCCAGTGCAAATCCATGGCCTCAGAGCCACCACTCCGCCCATACCTTATACAGCTTTTATAAACTTTACCCTTCAGTGCCAGAGTGAGTTCTTTAGCAGTCAGAATGAAGGACAGATTTCAGAATTTTATCCAAACACCTCTTACCATTGCCAACCCTGCTGTGCCTCAACATTTGCCTGCACTAACCATGTCACCTAGATTGTAGAACTAATGTACTTTCCTCTGTGGGGAACACCCCGGACACAGACAGGTAGACATGTTTAAACCACACACGTTTATTCACAACTATTATTTACACTTATCGTAAGCACCAACCCAGTGCCTCAGCACCAATCACCCCTTAAGTCCTGGCCACAACACAATGCCTTTCACAGTCTCTGGTCCGCCTCCACTCCTCTCCACCAAGCTTCGTCCTCTTCCACCCGACTCTTGCCCACGACTGGAGGGAGGCGGCCCCTTTTATTCACCCCGGAAGGACTCCAGGTGCATCCTGAGGGGCTCCGTAGCCACACCCCTGTGTGGCGGAAGCTCTGACGGTACATCCGGAAGTCCTCCGGGTGTCCCCAATCCTCTTCCCCCCAGCACTTCTAGGTGTGGCGGAAGTACTGAGGTCCAGGGCTCCCAAGGCATCGGGGTGCCCCCTGGCGGTGACCACGGGCCCCTACAGGGTAGAGCTTCAAAGCTAGGCAACCAGGGAGGACGCCCCCTCGTGTCCTGGAGGAGGCACAAGCCCTCCTCCACGCTTCCTGGGCATCGCGGCCGGGCGACAAACCCCGCCGGGTGCCACACTTCAAAATAACTTTATTGATGATATCTAAATTTACACTTACTACAGTAGCATTCTGCACCCAACTGACACACATTCTACAAACAAAGGTCACACTTGTCATCTAAAGGCTACCTTTCACACCACTTCATGTTTTATGCTTTTGAACATGTGAGCATCATGAGTCATGTTGTTTTATAGGCATACCAGGATAATATGAGCGGCAGGGATGTAGCACAGAACTCTGGGCCCTATACATAGGTAGTCTCTGTGGGCCTCTTCTTATTGAATACTAACATTTCATTTCAGGATTTGAAGGCCCCACAGTGGGCCCTGGCTAATTATTGCCCTTTGTCCCCCCACAACAATATCCATGCTGAAAGGGGTGTAACAGATATTCACACAGATTCTGTTTCCCTTTCTAGAGTGGTGAAAAACTGGAAGAAGATCAGGCTCTGTCTCTTCAATCCAAAAAGAATAAAAAAACAATAGTATTTTGATAAGCATGGATTGATACTGTTGTAAGATGATGACACAAACATGGCATAAAAGGAATCCAAAAATACCCACAATCCAGACCAGGGGCCTCATGTATAAACGGTGCGTACACACAGAAATGTTGCGTACGAACGTTTCCACACTCAAATCGTGATGTATAAAACTTAAACTTGGCGTAAAGCCACACACTTTTCTATGGAACCTCATGCCCTGGCGTACACAATTTCTCCGCTCGGTTTTGCAGACTGGCGGCACCCAGCGTCAAAGCAGTGCTACTGTTCCTGTGTGGTGACCCTTTCTTTCTTAGACCCACATTCCTGACGTGGCTTTATAAATACACTGAAACTAACTGCATGTTGTTTATTAGTGTAATGCATCTAATTGTAATTAACCTGCAGCAATATAATGGTCCAGGGAATAGCCATAGTATTCCAAATACCATAACTGCTTTAGCGTTGTTACTCTCAATGCATATTCTTCTTCTTTCAGCTGCTCCCGTTAAGGGTTGCCACAGCAGATCATCTTTTTCCATATTACTCTCACTGCACCACTCGGAGTATTTATATCACTGTATCTGAGTGGAGAATCACAGTAGCAGCTGATCAGAAAGAGAATTATCGGTATACAGCATGAAGCAGACGCTGACTCAGCCACGGCAAAACGTTTCAGAGACTTCCCTGTACGGACTTCGCGGTTTAGAAAAAGTTTCATCCCAAGAACTATAAACGCACTAAATCAGTCCATCAAGTGCTCCTTGTAGAACTGTTTGGACTTATAAGTACAATCACTTCACTGTAAACTTGGGATACAGTTATAATATTGCACAACCTGTGCCACTTTATAAAGCGCGTATTTACATATGATGACGATATCATTTTTAAGATGAAATGCAGCAAAATATGTTGATTATATTATACAGATAAAACTTTAACTTCATTTAAATAATCTGTATTGTTAATCATTAAACATGTGAGGACACAGTGCCGCAGCACTAGCTAGTTCATGGATTGTTCCTGCATTGCGTTGTATTCTTGCTCATGCTGACGCGACACTGGAAGGATAGATGGATAGAATAATTAAACATGTACTACGAAGATATTTCAGTGTTCCTTAAAAGTTTTGAAGAATCGGCGTTCTAAGCTTACAAATGGCTTCACGTCTATTACAGAGCTGATTGTGTGGCGATTGGGTATTTGGAGAAAGAAAAGTAAGGACAGGGATTGGAGGTTAGTACGTTTGAAAGAGACAGTACTGCTGCAATAAATTATTTCATCGAAGGTCGCGCATGGCACAGCAAGCCTCTTGCGTGAGACATGAACAAGCACTGCGCCACCGTGTTCCCATGTTTAATAACATGTTTAACTGCTATCATCATGAACAAGATATCACGTATACATCTCAGTATTTTAATTATTCAGAGAGCTGTAATATCACGAATGTAATGGATTCTGTGTCCTGTCGGAGAAAAAGAAAGCCCGTTTAAGAAGCACATAGTGATTCACACACAGAACACATACAAGATCAAATACAGAACAAAGCATTTAATGTGCTACTTTAGTTACAATGGGATTTGAGAAACTAGTAAATTAAACGATTTTAAGATGAAGTTTATGATGTTCTACTTTAATGGCAAAATAAACTACGTGACTAAAGTGGAAATTTCGAGATTAAAGTTGACATTTCATGCTTTTTTCCCACTGTGTGCCTGTTTTTTTTTGTCTGTACCCTAATAAGCTTTCATATGACACTCAGACGGTGGGCTATGACTTGCCTTTTCACGGCAACTTTGATATGTGATTTCTTTTTTATTTTGGGCACTGTGCAACTTTGTGAACTTGAGCTTTCGAGTTTCTCTGACGCTCTGTCACTTGATCAACTTCATTTTGTTGATTATACCACTGTTTAAACCAACAAATAGTACGTTTTTCCTTTGCCTCCATTTGGTATTCGCTGAAATTCTTATATTTTTCCCCGTACTTTTCCCATTGTCTTTTCACAGAAGGCTGAGCTTAAGGGCTATTTATATTGATTTGCATATTCAAAGAGGCGAAATTCTGGGAGGAGTTGGGGCGGGACAGAAGGCGCGTGCACGTGCGTTACTTTTCACGCTGATCGGAATTTATGTAGCGGAAGAATGTGGAAGTTTGTGTACGTACAGATTCCTGCATCTGGATTTTTCTGTGCGTACGCACATTCCTGCTTTTGTGCTTACTCCATGTTATAGTGTGAGTTCTACGCACAGCGTTATGCATGAGGCCCCAGGACTTTTACTGGTCTCAAGCACCTTGAGACCTAAACTCAATAGGTGAGGTTTCACCTTGCATAGGCTCAATATGGGTTTCAGACTTTTAAATGTTCAAAATACATGAAATGTCCTTTAAGGAAGACGATAAACTGACAAGCTCCAGGTTTGAGACAAACGGCAAACAAATAATCCTTATAAACTAAATAATTTATTTAAATAAGGAAAAAGCACCAGAATCATTAAAAAGGCAAAATAATGGAAAGGATTTGCCAAAAAAAGGTAATTCAGGGCAAACAAGTTCAAACCACTAACCAAAGACAAACTCCAGTAAACAGAAGGAAAATTCAACAAACCAGGAATATCCAAAGAACACAGTACTCATAATGTGAGCTCCAGCAGAACCAATGAACCTCTGAGGGACAACTCCACAAATTGAAATAAAAAGGCTGATATAATGGAGGCCCCACCTCCTTTGGTTCCATCCACAGAAAACAAGGTACACAGGCAAACAGCACATACATATAATACATAAATAGTAAACCATAAATAAACTATAAAAAAATCGTATAATAAATAAAAACTACATGACAAATAATAATTCAAAATCAAATATAATACACTTAAGTAAGAGAATAAACCCTGACTGAAATATAACAGACACAAGCAGAAGACGTTCCAAGAAACTCTGTTTTATTCATTTGAAATAAAAGGTGGTGCTGCTGCCCATTTTCATCATCTTCAAAACTAAACTTGGGCCCGTTCAATTTGTTTTTAAACGGGCTCTCCCGGCTGGAGCTCCAGACCTCTTTATGTTTTTGTTTGATTTTACATATGCATACACCAGAGATACCATGTAATTTGACTGAGGTGCACCCAACACTTTTATCACACACACTACACAGTTATGTATCCGCACTCTTTAAAATAAAGGGTTTTTAATGGTACTTTACTGGACTGTGTGGTTCCTCGTAGAAGCTGCTTGAAAAAGAACCATTTCATTCTGCAAAGGGTTCTTTGCATATGAAATTGGGCATTTGGGATTTGAGATTTGAAAAAGGGGCGGCACGGTGGCGCAGTGGGTAGCGCTGCTGCCTTGCAGTTGGGAGACCTGGGGACCTGGGTTCGCTTCCCGGGTCCTCCCTGCGTGGAGTTTGCATGTTCACCCCGTGTCTGTGTGGGTTTCCTCCGGGCGCTCCGGTTTCCTCCCACAGTCCAAAGACATGCAGGTTAGGTGGATTGGCAATTCTAAATTGGCCCTTGTGTGTGCTGGGTGTGTTTGTGTGTGTCCTGAGGTGGGTTGGCACCCTGCCCAGGATTGGTTCCTGCCTTGTGCCCTGTGTTGGCTGGGATTGGCTCCAGCAGACCCCTGTGACTCTGTGTTCGGATTCAGCGGGTTGGAAAATGGATGGATGGATGGATTTGAAAAAGTTCCTAATATGTAGAATATACAAAAATCCTTAATGGATTGTAGGCTGCCTAGCAGGGTACTAATAGAACAAGAAAACCTGAACTTAGCCTGTGTGACAATATACAGCAAGATTCCTTATAAAATCATGAATCTACTGGTATTCTATAAATCTGCTATTCATAGTTATTTATGGAGTCTGTCAATTATTTACATAAATAAACAATCTTTCTGGAAACTTCATATAGATAGTTTTTTAGGGAGTCAAAAACGGCACTCTCAGCACAGTTATTTTTAAGAGTACACCTCTTCCGTGCCTCCAATTCTTACAGTACATTTCCAGGCATCATTTCATTTCAGAGAGACAAGACTGTATTGAACTTAGAACCCTGGAGCTGTGAAGTAGCATTTTAGCCTCTGAACTGTTTAGCCCTGATTTTATGTTTAACAATCTATCTTTTTAACTCAATTAATATTATACAAATGAATTAATAGATATTCATCAGTCCTTTATGTTTCAAATATTCCTTATCATTAATATAATTACTGATAACATAAGTGACATCCATTTATTTGTGATAATCATTCTTAAAGTGTGATATATTAAAGATATATGCAGATGATTCTACGCGGTAGTAACCATCAAACCCAATGTACATTCACCAAAGTCTTACTCAAACACTGTAGTTGGTTTATTTGGGAAACCTGCATTAAAAACAAATGTTTTATAATTTAATTAAAAAACATCATGTTACATACAAAACTACTCATCAGGAGTAAAGAAAATAAAAGCTGCCCAATGCAAATGTTTGACTTGTAAAAACATTTGTTTTGAGTTGTTTTTGTGGGTTTATTTTCAGTAAATCAAACTGCAATCATCCCTGGGTTTAAGACATATTACCCATTTCTTTATAGTGTTGACCTTTAACAGACTTTTTTCTCTCTTTGTGTCTTTTGGCGTCTAAAACTGTCTTCAGTTCTTGTTTGGAATCAAACTGCTTTTAGAAAAGATATCATACATAACCTCTTAATCCAGTTCAGGGTGGTGGTACACCAGATCTCGGCAGCACCGGGTACAACACAGGAAACAGGCCTGAACAAGGTGCCAGGTCTTCACAGGGCCCACTCGTGCACACAGTCACAATTACACTCAAACAGAGGTCTATTTGCAATTACTACTTAGTCCTAACCTATACGTCATTGTGGATATGGGAAGAAAAACAGACTACTCAGAGTAAAGTGCACACAGACACGAGCAGAATATGCAAATTATACACAGACCGTGAACACGTGTAAATCAAACAAAGGACACTAGATCATGAAGTGGCAGCACAAATCACTGCACTACCAAGGTACCCACATTTGAAGAATGTATATTGGAAGTAAACCTTTTACAAAATTGAAAAAAGGTGAATTTCAAACAGTTTCAAAGGCTCCAAAGTTGGGTAGACATGTATTATGTGAAATTCGTTTTGGCAGCTTTGTAAATTAATGTTATATATAGTTTTATTATAGATTGTGTATATAGTAGGAAGCTAATATTCTGACACTAGATGAAGTGAAATATAATCTCTAGGGGAAGTCTAACTACAATTGGAACATTCTGAAGTGTGTTGATACTTTGTTAATTGAGAAACAAGAGATGATGATGGTGTGATTAAGAAACTCAGCATCTAAGTAGAAAAGATGATGAACTCAGGTGATGTGTGACTGAAAACTCAGGCTACTGTTAAGTTTAGTTTTAGACCTGATCATAGAAGGTGACGGAATGATTTGACAGGATCCAATATTGGCCTTGAGTTTCAAGAGCACCACTGAAGATCTCACAAGATATAATACTTTCTGTATAGCATTTGGTTGAAGAACATTTTAGCTTATGTAGATTAGGCAGATAGACAGAATTTCTATGGTAGATGTACATATAGAAGAATGTGATTGGCGTCAGTGAGACAGCACATTTAAGTAACCCTGTGGAAGCCAAAGATGCTAAATGATATACACGCAGGCTCAATTAAGTACTTTAAAGTACACAAGTCAAGGACAGAAACAAATTTGATTAACTGTTAAAGAATATAGGCAGTTTCTTTTTTTTAATTTAATTTTATTTCAAGAAAGTAACATAGTGTACAACCAAGCAGATAACATTTGCAGAACTTATACAACAAATAAATTAAAAATCAATCTTGAGAAAGAAAAAATTCCACAGAATTAAAAAAGAAAAAGTAAACACAAAATGAAACAAAACTTAACAGAAGTAGAATTCAACCCCACATGAGAAAAGGAGCAGAGAGCCAAGAGCAGGGAGAAAAAAATATGAGAAGAAAAATATCTTTTTCATCCTGTATGAATGCTGATTATAAAATTTTTTCGAATAAGTCTTGCCCTGCTGTAAATAAAGATTTGGACAGATCCCTTAATCAAAAATGTGTTTTTTTTTTCCAATTTCAAATAATACAGAACGTCAGTTACCCACTGAGGTATAAAAGGTGGGTTGGGATTCTTTCAGTTAAGCAACATGCTCAGTTTGTCCTTCTCCACTTTATGCCCATTTATGAGTACACCGAACACAGCTGTTAATTGGTTACAAGAGACTGTGATATCGTGGTTATCTGATAAGAATTTAAAGATTTTCATCTGGTGCACTCCCAAGACATCTGGCCTAGCGATGCTGGAGCCAAATTGCAACACTCTCAAGTTGGTTCTTACCCTGGGTACATTTTGTACAATTTCATATGAGATAAATGTGATCGATGAAAGATTTTAAATGGAATTATTGAGCGCTTTGCACATACAGAGCTAAAGCGAATTCTGTGTCTGGGTGACTTCCATTCTTTTTTTGAGATGTTATTTGAAAGGTTCTTTGCCCACCGTACCTTAGGATCATTGAAGGGAAGATTCTTTGAGATGCTTTTATATATTGTTGAAATGCTGTCTGAGTCTTCAAGACAGATGAGTATTGTCTCTGCAATAGAAATGGGTTGGAGGTCTGGCTAGATTTCTTTTAACAACATTTCTAAATTAAAAATAGTGGAAAAAATGTTGCTGGCAAGTTAAATATGAAGCATAATTTATTCATTAGAAGCAAATACATAATCTATATACAGTTCTATTAGTGTCTTAATCCTGAGCATTTTAAAAGAAAGTTGAAAGGCGTGATTATTGTGTAGAGGACCAACAGATAAAAGGTCCTCTGCCTTGAAGTGTGTCCTGCATTGGTTCCATATTGTAAGTGACTGGTGGATGACTGGATTATTCGTATACTGATGAAAGGTAGTATTTACTGGGGCACAAAGCAGTGCATGAAAAGAACTACAGCAAGATTTATAAGGGTTCATAAACAGTCGGAACAAGAGTAATTTTTCTGGTGTGACGAGACTGAAATATAAGAGATCATTAACTTGTACAGTAGATGCTAAATAATATACACTGGAATACATTGGTAGATCCATTTTTATTTAGCAACTTATCGTAGTGAAAACTATGGCTCTACTGGTTAAAGGTGATTGAAAAAATCAATTTTAAATAAACAGTATAACTAACAAGCTGTGCCCTATTTACTAAAAATAAAAAAACTACAAGTTTTTATTGCAAAAACAGATTTCAAAGCAAATATTTTTGAATGAATAGGAAACTTTCTCAAACACACAGCTGCTACAATTTTCAGACCCCTGAGGCTAGCACTTGGAGCAGCCTCCTCATGTAAGGTTAACAACACTATATTTTTCTTATAAAGTGTAACAATGCTGGAGGAGCCCATTAAGAGGATTCTATGAATATTAAAACCAGACATTTTATGATGCTATGAATATTAAAATGTTACAAATGCAGCACTCCACTAAGCTACTATCAACTAAATTTTTAAAGAAGTATTTCTCCATTTGCATAAAAACTTGATTTCATGTACCATCTGATCTTCAATGAATAATAGCTGACAACAAATTAAGCTGAAATGTCATTTCTCTTCTCTGGCCATTATCATTTCAATTGCAAAGTAATCATCACCTTTTTTTGTGAAATGCCACATAATTAGTTGTCTAACAGTTGATTTCAATGTAAACTTCATTTCATGGTTGGCTCCAAGGACAGTTTACCATTTTGCATCACAGGGTAAATGACAAATTTTAATGACTGGGCATGTCACTGAAATTCACAGAGTTTCATTCAGTATCGTTACATTCTAGAAAGCAATTTGCATTTGACAGTAGTAAAAGTAATATTTTTAGCGCAAAAGTAATTTTAAATTTAGCATAAGCTGTAATAAAATTAAGTTCTGTCTTGTTTACTATGGCACTAGACAGTGGAGAGTACTCTATACTCAGGACAATACTGCTACTAATAATACTATTGTTTCAAATACAGGTATTTCATCTAATCTTTTTTACCAAATACTGACTTAAAATCTAAGACCTGAAGGTCCAAGGTGGGGAGGCCTGACCAGCACCACTGTCCACAAGGTAGGGACTGACCATAAAACGAAGAATGACTGCATCACAGAACACATGCATGGTTGAGTAAGATCAGTGGATGGATGAATTTTAACCGATGACCTTTTGTATTATGTGTTTACTGTTCTAGTGTTGGAGGTAACTATCAAAGAGAAGAACTGAATGCATAGCTCTATATCCAAAGAAAATGACAGTATTATTTTTGAGCAAAAATGGAATAAATGCTAAAAGTAATTTAAATTTCCTTCTTGCTTACACTGATAATAATTTACATGATGTGTTTGTATCCACAAATTCCCTTTATACCCCAACTACTGTCTATACCCTGTTATAAAATAAGGAAGCTTCCTCAATGGAAAAGAGTTGCAACTGTCCCCGTATAATGTCCAATGAGCAAAGAATGCAAAAAAGGCAAAAATGTGGTTCAAGTACTTTTTACAGCAATTGACAATTGTGATTTACAAAGATGCAGTTTTTATACTGGAACAAAATGGCAGGCAGAAATGATGTGGTAGGAGATGACGTCGTAACTGGAAGACGGATGTGATATCATCAGAAGGAACTGGAAGTGATGAAATGGTGGAAGTGATGACATCTTCAGGAGACCGGATATGATGTCATTGAGATGGAGCTGGAAGTGACGTCATTGTGATGGAGCCAGATGAGGAAATGACGTTTGATGGCCATCTTGGAAACCAGGAAGTCAACTCCGAGGCTGTAGTTTTTTTTTCTAACCCAGTTGCTTAATTAGAAGCCAATCCTTACCAATAACAGATCTTATTTAATTTCATAGTTTATTAATGTTTTAATTCCACCATGTCAGTTCATTTGTAAATCATAATTTTTTTTTCCTTTATAATGATACATGTATCATCCAAGTGATTTGAAGCCTAAAATGGATGAGTTTGGGTTTGGGTTGGAACAAAAACTTGAAGCCACTGTGCCCTTCTAGGACCGACGTTGCTCAGCCCTGATTTAAAGGATCTGAGTCTTAAATAACAAATAAATTAAACGAAGTTAATAAGTAGAAAAAACTAGTCACTAATTAAGGAAATGGTTAGAATGCAAACTTTTAGCCACTGTGGCTGTCCAGGATCAGCGTTAGCCACCCAGGTTTATAGTGTTGTATTTCCTTAATAAGTTTCATTTGTGCAATAACCATAGGTTGTGAATAGGACAATGTGTGGCAAGTTTTTAAAGTACAGATTCAAAAACAATTCTCTTCCTTTAGTATATTACTTTATTCTTTAATGTATAATGGAAATGGTAAATTGTATTAATAGAAAAAAAACAGTCTTGACCAGTTTTGCTTGGAAAGAGAAGAAGAAAACAGATATTTTACTTACTGATGGGCATTTCTGTGAAAAAGCCATAAGTCAGAATATGTCAGGATATGTTTGCACTTTGTACTGTTTTAATTTTTATGTATTACCTATCCAAGGATATTTCTAATGTAGATAAGAAAAAAACTTCAGAGTGTTTACAAAGTAGAAGATGTCATTAATTTCATCCACCTCATTTCTATAGTTAATTGCTGAAATGTTCTTATAGATGACTGTTGTCATTTCACTGCACACTCTGAGCTTCCCAGAAGAGATCCACACGTCCTCTTTGGCCCATACAGTAGGAGACCAGGAGCAACCCAAAAGAGACAGCAAGAAGACACAATTAAAAAGGAAAATAGGTTAGACGGCAACTGGTTATAAATTAACAAGCATGAGAAGTAAGTGAGAATGTAGACAAACATTTAAGGAAAAACCCACATTTGGCTAACAATTATCACTGATTGTCTCCCAAAGAGTGATGCATGGTGTTCAGAATGTAATAATTTAATGTTAAAATAAATTTTCTATGTACATGTTAAAATGTTAAACATGTTACATGCAATTCGTTTTACAAGAACGAGAACTGAAATTAAGGCAAACAGAGAAACTAAAACTAAATAAAAATAAAAATTAGTGATATATGTGAACAAACTAATACGAGAATGAAAATTGAGTGAAAAAGAAAAAAAAAAACAGAAATAGCATTTTCGTTCAATCCAGTCCAGTCGTGCAGAGGGGTTGTTTGTAGGTCGCCCTGAGTGTTCAGCGTTCAGTTACATTGCGCTTTTCACTATGCGGTGATCTTGTAACTTGGGTTTACTATAGTCACGTGGCACAACTTCTGTAAAGGACCATTGTCTGTTTGTCACGCAAATTTGGATCATCGGGTTGAAACGGTAAGCACGTGTGGTTGACGATGGCGAGTTTTGCACAGATGTTTGTGGGTAGAAAATATGAAAATATTTTAATTACAGTGCAGATGATAATAAAAGTAAATGTAGCGAGCGAGAAGAAGAAAAGAGTCTCAGAGTTTCAGCGCAGGACCAGCTGGATCAGTACTTAGTGGAAGTCCAGCATTTCTCTGGCACGATGACTGCACTTTATACAGGGACATGCAATATCACCTGTCATCATGAAAAGTAAAAAAAACTAATAATGATAACATAAAATAAATTTGTCCACTGGTCTGTGCTATAAATTTGTTTTCTGTATGATTTCAATAATTTTGATCATTTTTATATTCAAAATTGCTGAATTGGCACATTTCCTGATCAAATACAGGGGAGAAATGCGAGGTGCAGCAGCAACAATCCTCACCTCACCTCGGACTGCGCTCTCCCTCACACACTGGGTTGATGAATGCAATTGGCGCGTGCCTGTTGCTGTCTCTCTGTATGTCACCAATATAATGTTTACAGATACGTTTATTATACACCCTAACTTTCCACAGTCTGGCTAATATCTTTAATGGATGTGTGTGACATATTTAGTCTTGCTGATCGGACATAAAACAGTAGTGAAATGGCACAACGTGATGCAGACAGTACCGTGCCACACCAAAGGGGGCACATGTGAGCCCAACAGGTGCTCGTTGCTGCTGCTGTTCTACTCAGATACGCCAATAAGTTAGTGATATCATAAAGTCAAGTGCACTGCAGTGGACAGTTTATTTTTATTTTTTGTTCCGACTGACTGACAAAATCCATCCATCCATCCATTTTCCAACCCGCTGAATCCGAACACAGGGTCACGGGGGTCTGCTGGAGCCAATCCCAGCCAACACAGGGCACAAGGCAGGAACCAATCCCGGGCAGGGTGCCAACCCACCGCAGGACACACACAAACACGGGCCAATTTAGAATCGCCAATCCACCTAACCTGCATGTCTTTGGAATGTGGGAGGAAACCCACGCAGACACGGGGAGAACATGCAAACTCCACGCATGGAGGACCCGGGAATCGAACCCAGGTCCCCAGGTGTCCCAACTGCAAGGCAGCAGTGCTACCCACTGCGCCACCGTGCCGCCGACTGACAAAATAAGTCATATAATATAATATATATGCCATATAATATAAATCATATAATATAATATATATAAGTCATATAATATAAGTCCTCCTTATTTTCCTTTAGTTTTAAAAGTTTAAGAGGAGGACTTTTACAAGAAAGAGAATGAGATTTTCGTGGAGAAGGGTAGGCGCATGGACTTCATTTACAAATAAAGGTAAGACCATAAATGGTTTTCAATTTTATAAAAAAATAGAATCAGACAGAAAAAAACTATCCAATATTTAAAAACAAAATTTTGACCTTAAATAAAATATTCTTTTGTTTTTCGTGTTATCCTTTTGTTGAACAGTCTGTATTAAAATTGATTGAAGCATCAGAATTAAAAGCTTTTAAAAACAAGTAAATATTTAAATTAAGGTCAAAATTGAAATTTTTTTTGTACACCACTCTATATTTTCATTTGTATTGAATGAGTATGAATTGTGAAATTGCAACGGCAAATTTAGAACATATGGAGGGTGTAGAGCAAATGCACTCTCTCTCGCCACTATAAATGTAACGTTCTTTCTTAGCCAAATATGTACCTTATACTGTACCTATGTGTGTGTAAAGAATGCTGATGAGATATGAAACATAACCAGTAGTCAGTGTGCATGCTGTTGAATAGTGAATAGGCTACTCTTTTGTGTCCATATATTTGTAAATCTGATTCTGAAGGAGTCAGTGCCTCACCAGCCATGAACCTCACCGCACATCACTGCTTCAGTACTGGCAGCAGAAATTCGTCAGCGTACAGTCTGCTGGCGCCAGTGGCCGAGAACCTTGTCTGTGCACCTGCATTACAGACGCTCGTCAAGTAAATATTTTCACTGTGTGGCTATCTGTGCAGTGGACGTCATTGCAGCATGAACAAATCTCTCAAAAGGCATGCTTGTTTAAAGCTTAACAGCAACATGCTTTCACAGACTGGTTTCTTGGGTTGAAACATTTCATCTTGTACTCATTAGGCCACTTAATCTGTTTGATCATTGATAGTCAAGCTGTGTTTAATGGCATTATGAACTGTCAGTGTATTTTGTTGACTGAAAGATAACTTGCATTGAAATATGTGAAGGCCAGCATTTGTGGTCTTGCAACAGAAAAAAACTAAAATTGTACTAATATTATGTAAAAAGTCAGAACTAAATAAAATAAAAACTAAAATTTTAAGCACAGAACTAAATAAAAATAAAAATTGTTGACTCCACTGAAAACTACACTAGAATGAAATAAAAATAAAAATTAATTTTATAAAATAAAACAACTAAAACTACAGTGAATATCAGAACTGAAATATCACTGGTTACATGTTTAACAAGTTAAAATAAATTATAAGTTAAACTTGACCTTGAAATAGGGACTGAAAACAAAATGAAAATAATAAAAAAATTACTCTTTTCGAAAAAATGGAATAATAAATAAACTTGGCTAGAAATTATTGAAGATTATTTGTGCCAAATTTAAATGCACCACCTATATATGCATTGCATTGCAATCTAGTTAGTTATCTTCCATAAGAAATGTTCTATGAAACACAATACTAATATTTTTGTGTATAGAATGTATAGAAAGCATTTTATGAAACTAATTTTTAAAGGTAGCAAACTCATAATACATACAATACACTCATTCTCAAACATGCCTAATTCAATTTAGAGTTGCAGGCAGCTTATAGCACTGCTGGAGAACAATGCTGGATAGTGTGCCAGCCTATAAAGTCTCAACAGAATAAAATAAAAACACAGATTGAATATAATTAGAGAGCCAGATATATAAATTTCACCTTGTGAGATCGACTTGTAAATTCTCAAAGATTCATCACTCCTCTCTGCCAGACATGAATGATAGCTAGGCTAATGGAATGTTAAATTATATAGCATGCTGTGCTCTGTACAAGTCAAGTGAGGTTATGCCTAAACTGTAAAATGTCTGGATCTGGAATACTGTGAGTGTTTTTTTTTCTTAATCTTTTTTGCAGGGAGGACAAAACACTGCTAGAGAAAATCCAAAAAGCGACCAGACTTATTTAAAAATTGCAGGGCTTGAGCTATTAAAATGTTCTGAAGATCACAGTCATTTCAAATGAAAGGAAATCACGGTTATAAATATTAAGAAATTGAGTATGGTACCCAGCAGCTATTAGTTAAGAGGAATTAGGGGGGTTTCAGGCAAATGTTAGAAAGGATGTTCTTTCACAGATTATAATAGAAACATGGAATAAGTTACCAAGTAGTGGTGGAGACCTTCAGATTTCAACTTAACATAAACTACCTTGGGCTGAATGGAATGCACTTGTCACAACTGTTCTTATCTTCTTACCTAATGTGCAGGTCATGTTAACTTTAAACCTTTTCTCACTAGTGCATCTCTTTTAGGAATGTTTGTGTAATATAGAAGTATTGATCAGGACTGGGTACTTCTTAAGTCGGTTAAGTGACATTTGAAGCCCATTCTGATGGTTTTTCTTTGCTCTAAAGATGTGCTCATGTTTTCATTTTACTAATCAGATTAAACACACATTATCTATGGGGCAGAAGAGAACATCCTGTCTTGCAGGTTCCTAATTTGCACTGTTCTTACAATATTAGAGAATGACTATTTTATTTGTATAAGAATTTGCTGTATTGGCAATAAAAGAGGAAAAACTGCACTGGAATAAAATGCAACTAACAAGTTCCAATAATTACATCTCAGAAAATTTGTCACTATGCTCCATCAGTCTAAAGGCACAGCGCCACAATGATAAATAATTCAATATTTACACTTAGTAATTTAATCTTTTTTGTGTAATATGGACTTTCCCTCAGGGCCAGTTTATGGACCTTTTCATACTTGGTTTCATTTTGAATGCTTTCTTCTTTGATGAAATTTCCTTTAATATGCTTAATCAATTTGGAGTAAATTTAAATCCAACTAAAATGAATTGGACTCTTCCCATTCGTAACTAAACAATTTGTTAATGTCAGCTACGAAGTGAAAGCTCTGTAATGTGAGTGCAAAAAAGAACTGCATTGTCTTTCAAGGTGACTCAGACCTTTCATAATGTAACAGTAAAAATGACTACATTCTTATACGTTTGTTCATATTGTAATTTGTTTAATACAACATGGTAGTTAACTCTACTGCCTCACGACACTAGAGTTCTGTATTTGAATTCTAGTCTGGGCCTTGTCTTCATGGAGTCTGATATTCTTACTGTGTCTGAATAGGTTCTTCTGTGGATACTATGGTTGTCTTTCCACATTTTAAGGACATTTAGCTTTAAATCATTCAAGTGTGAGTAAGCTTGAAAGTGCACATGAGTGTGCAAAGTTGATTCCTGCCTTACACTTAAGATGGCTTGTGCTTTTTTTTTTTGACATCTTCATCCAAGGTGACTTATAACGTCTGAGATCCAACAGGTTACATTTCTTTCGTCTTTCCAGTTGGAGTACAGGCAGGTGGAATGACTTGCTCATGGTCACACAACATCAGTAATGGGATTTGAGCCCACAATGTCAAGGTTTGAAGTCCAAAGTCGTAACCGCTGCGCTACACAGCCTGTTTAATACTTGTACTGGATAAGCGAGTAGAAAAGGACGGATGGGTGAATGTGTCTACAAGGGAACTGAATTCTTTCTTTTAATTCAGGGATGATTACAAAGGGTTAGTATACTATATAATGCACTCCATGATTAGATAAGTGGTGTATGCAGTTATTTTATGTAAACACCATAATGACTAATACATTAACTCTTTCAGGGCTGATGTCGACTTTTGTCAAAAGGAGGAGTTGACAATGGTAATCGACTGTAATCTTTGATAAAACCAACTACTCTGTTTTATTTGGACGCTCGTTGCTAGAAGGAAGGTTAGATTCATTGGTTAAACCGAGATTTCCTGCGCTTGTGTGAGTAGCAAGGCGCAAACAACGGCAAAAAAATGGCACTGTCATTTGGCGAGAGATCAAAGTGAATGCGTAAAGCAAAACACTCCGTGGAAGACGTTTTGCCTGTTATCTCTGAACTGGAATCGTCGGACTCAGATTTTGACCCAAGTGATTGAAAACGAATGTGAGGTTCCAGCTTCAACTGATTGGTTCCCAGCTAATCGTTATACTGACATTTAACAATGATAACAGGTAGAAACCAGATTGCAATGCACTGTGACTTTGACTCAGCCACACAAAGACAGCCTGGCAGCAAGCCTGACGCATATTCTTGGTAAACTGGCAGCCGCAGAATGCAGCAACAGACGTTTTATGTTGATTTCTGTGTGAAACAATTGCTTTTCAGAAACTGTTTTTTGGAAAAAATATTCAGCCCTCAAAGAGTTAATGAGGACATAATGATGAAAAAATATTTGCAAACTTGTGTGCATCTTGGGAGAATGCATCATTATTAATTATTTTAGCAAAAACTCCCATCAGCTGCTGATTTCACTATGTCATGTGATTATCAACCTTAATATACTTAAGAAGATTTTTCAAATTGAAATTTTAAGGTAAAAAAGTGACATCTCCAAACTGATATTAAAATCTACTGAACCATAGACTGTTAATATTATGGTGTGATAGAATGGTCCATAAATATTAATAAACTGCAGCCCTACATGTTTGTGATTTAAATAACAATTATGGATTATAAATGTTAAACTAGTATTTAGTGTAGGGGTCTTATCCAGTGCCTCAAGTTTTTCATGGTTAATACCCTTTGAGCCAGGTCCTATTGTGGCTTCACCCCTACAACCACCAACACATACACACACCTCACACAATGTACCAGATGCACTACCTCATTTATTTTTGCACTCTGATCCAATCGCCTACCCATTCACACAGCACACGTTAAATCAATTCAAACCTGCCAATTGTATATTTGCACAACATAAGGCATGGAGGCACAATAGTAACACTGCTGCCTCTCAGTAAGGAGTACCAGGTCCTCCCTGCATGGAGCTTGCATGTTCTTTCCATGTCTGTGTGGGTTTCCTGCAGGTGCTCCAGTTTCCTCCCACTATCAATAAGCTAAGTGGACTGGTTACACTAATTTGGCACTAGTGTGTATTTTGTGTGTGTGTGTATGTTCACCCTGCAATGGTCTGAAGCTCTTGTAACAAGGCGCCATATAGGCGCCTGACCCGTCACAGACTCACACCAGAGGCACTTGTAAAAACAAACAACTTTTATTTTTCCTCACCTGTGGGGCATGTCTTCCCTGTGATCCCCACAGGCACAACACAGTCCCCAGTACACCAAAACACACTCTTCTTTGGCACCACGACTCCTCCTCCCGACTCTGGCCATTGAGTGGTGGCTGCTGGCCCCTTTTATAGTCCACCCAGAAGTGCTTCAGGCAGGTGCACAGGCAGGTGAAGTGACTTGCTCATGGTCACGCATTGTCAGTAGTGGGATTTCAACCCACAACCTCAGAGTCCAAAGCCTTAACCTACATATTTTAGAAAGTTTTACTTCACACAAAGAATCTCAGGTGAATGGAATAAACTATCAAGTATTGTAGTTGAGAGTAGGACTTTAGGAAATTCTTGAATATGTTATTTTGGGGAATTGGGGTAGATAGGATTGCCGAGCTTGATGGGCTGAATAGCCTGTTCTGATCAGTTACTCGAATTTCCTAATGTATCTAGTTTGTAATCTGTAAAGTTAATTATGATTTGTGTATGATGTTTTTTTCTCAGTTAATATTTATTTTACATAATATGAACAGGATGCATCATCACAATGTGCTTTACAAAGTAAACTCAGTTACTACACAGTGTAAAATAAAGAGAAATGCAGCACAGAAAGGTTTGGGGTTTTCCGGCCCCGTATACTGTACAGTTTGCAAAAATATATTACAACAGTCCAGAGTATCCTTAACAGAGAATTACTGAACAACAGTCTGGTGAGATGGGGGAGCATTTATAGAGTGAGCCGGAATAAACAGGGGGAGCGTGGGTAATGAGTTGCGGTGCATCCTGGGAACGTGATGTCATCAGCGGGTAGGAGAATGAGGAAGTGGAGGAACGGGAGCTTGCTCAGGGTGTCGGCGTTTCCTTCTTTCTGGGAAGAATAAGGAGAGAATGGTTAGTTGCCCACCAACCCCTTATGGCTTTTGGGTTTCCGCTACTTCCTGAGTTGTTCTGCGGCTCCCCAAGCGCGCGTGTGTGACATGGCCCCCCCCTCAGCCCAGCCCCACCGGACCGAGAGGTTGTGAACCCGGGAGAGGGCGTCGGCATTGGCCTGAAGTTTACCTCGGCGATAAGTGACGGTAAACTTGTACGGCTGAAGGTCCAAAAACCACCTGGTGACCCGGGGATTCGACTCCCTGTGCAACGCCATCCACTGCAGGTCGGCATGGTCCGTCACCAGGGTGAACTCCCGTCCCAGCAGTTAGTACCTCAGGTGTGTCACCGCCCACTTGATGGCCAAGGCTTCCCTCTCCACTGCCGCATACCTGGTCTCCCGTTCCAGCAGTTTCCGGCTCAGGTAAAAGACGGGGTGTTCGACACCATCGACGCTTTGGCTCAGCACTGCCCCTAGGCCTGTGTCCGAAGCGTCGGTCTGGAGAATAAACGGGAGAGAAAAGTCAGGTGTTTTTAATATTGGTGCCGAGGTTAGGGCTGCCTTTAGGTCACCGAATGCCTGTTCTGCAGTAGGATCCCAAACCACGCACAACGGAGCCCCTTTCCTTGTTAAGTTTGTCAAGGGTGCTGCCCTTTCGGAGAAGCGAGGTACGAACCGGCGGTAGTACCCTGCCAACCCCAAGAAAGCCTGCACCTGTCTCTTGGTACTCGGACGGGGCCATTCCAGGAAGTCTTTAATCTTAGAGCATTGTGGCTTCACCTGCCCCCGCCCCACCAGGTAGCCCAAATATTTGGCCTCTTTCAACCCGAAAAAACATTTACAGGGGTTTATACGGAGGCCGGCTTTCGCCAGGGTGGCCAGGACAGCATACACCTGCACAATATGTTCCTCCCAGGTGCCGGAATGGATGACGACGTCATCCAGGTAGGCGGCACAATAGGACTGGTGGGGCCGTAGCACTGTATCTACCAGACGTTGGAAGGTTGCTGGTGCCCCGTGCAGTCCAAATGGGAGGACCTTATAGTGCCAATGCCCACTAGGGGTACTGAAGGCGGTTTTCTCTTTTGCGGATTCCGTTAAGGGAATTTGCCAGTACCCTTTGGTCATGTCAAGAGTAGTCAAATAATGGGCCTTCCCTAGCCGTTCAATGAGGTCGTCTATCCTGGGCAAAGGGTAGGCATCAAACTTGGAGACCTGATTTAGACGTCGGAAGTCATTACAGAATCTCCACGAGCCATCAGGGTTGGAAATGAGGACGATAGGACTGGACCACGGGCTGTGACTTTCCTCGATAACGTCCAAGTCCAACATCCGCTGGATCTCTAGTTCAACCTCCGCGTGTTTTGCCTCCGGGAGGTGGTAGGCTCTTTCCCTGACTACCACCCCGGGGTCTGTGCTGATGTCATGCTCAATCAGCGAGGTGCAGCCAGGTGTCTCGCTCACCACCTTGGGGACGGCTAGGAAGGTTTGTTCCAGCTCCTGCCGTTGGGAAGGTGACAAGTCCGGGCTGAGGTTAAGATGTATTTTGTTTGACAAAAGGGAGAGGGATGCACCGGAGATCGGGGGCCTCATCCCGAACTCTCCACGGCTTTAGCAAGTTCACGTGATACACCCTTTCGCGTGGGCGGCGATTTGGCTGTCGGACCAAATAGTCGACCAGCCCCTTTCTCTCAATAACCTCGTAGGGCCCTAGCCAATGGGCCAGTAATTTGGAGTGAGAGGAGGGCACTAACACCATCACTCGATCCCCAGGCTGAAATTCCCTGAGGGTGGAGTTTTTATTGTAACACCGCACCTGCGCTGCTTGAGCATGCATCAGGTGGTCTTTGAGAAGGGGCCTGATGTGTGTCAGTCTATCCCGCAGTTGCGCAATATACTCTACGACATTGGTAGAGGGGAGGGCTTCCTCCTCCCATCCTTCCTTAACTATATCCAAAAGCCCCTGGGGCTGGCGGCCATATAACAATTCAAATGGGGAAAAGCCAGTGGATGGGCGGCATGGTGGCGCAGTGGGTAGCGCTGCTGCCTCGCAGTTGAGAGATCTGGGGACCTGGGTTCGCTTCCCGGGTCCTCCCTGCGTGGAGTTTGCATGTTCTCCCCGTGTCTGCGTGGGTTTCCTCCGGGCGCTCTGGTTTCCTCCCACAGTCCAAAGACATGCAGGTTAGGTGGATTGGCGATTCTAAATTGGCCCTAGTGTGTGCTTGGTGTGTGGATGTGTTTGTGTGTGTCCTGCGGTGGTTTGGCACCCTGTCCAGGATTGGTTCCTGCCCTGTGTTGGCTGGGATTGGCTCCAGCAGACCCCCGTGACCCTGTGTTCAGATTCAGCGGGTTGGAAAATGGATGGATGAAAAGCCAGTGGAAGCTAGGGGTACCTCCTGGTATGCAAAAAGCATGAGGGGCAGTAATTGATCCCAATTCCTACCGTCCGCGCTGACTACTTTGCGTAGCATCTGTTTAAGTGTCTGGTTAAATCGTT
Source organism: Erpetoichthys calabaricus (assembly GCF_900747795.2). Taxonomy (NCBI): domain Eukaryota; kingdom Metazoa; phylum Chordata; class Cladistia; order Polypteriformes; family Polypteridae; genus Erpetoichthys; species Erpetoichthys calabaricus. The sequence goes on along the minus strand of NC_041395.2, from coordinate 59,895,808 downwards.
CGACTAAACCGTCAGTTTGGGGATGATAGACAGACGTCTTCAGATGCTTTATGCGGAGTAACTTGGCCACCTCCCTGAACGTATCCGATGTAAAGGGAGTACCCTGGTCTGTGAGGACTTCTTTGGGTATTCCCACTCTGGAAAAAAGGTTTACAAGTTCCCGTGCAATAGTTTTGGTGTTAGCGGAGCGCAGCGGAACCGCCTCCGGGTATCGAGTCGCGTAATCCACCGTGACCATTATATACTTGTGGCCTCGGCTCGAAGGCTCCAGGGGCCCCACAATGTCGACTCCGAGTCTTTCGAAGGGAATATCGACTAGTGGGATTGGCACGAGAGGAGCTCGAGCCCTCCTAGGGATCTGGCGAATCTGACAGTCTGGACAGGATTGGCAGAAACGCCGGACCTCCTTGTTAATACCGGGCCAATAGAACCGGAGCTTTATCCTCTCCAATGTTTTCTCGGCCCCGAGATGGGCGCCTAGGAGATGGGCATGTGCTAGTTCACAGACCTCCCGCCTGTAGGTCCGCGGGACTAACAACAACTTCCGTATCTCGCCTTCGTGAGTCGCGACTCGGTACAACAGATCGTTGTCAAGAACAAAGTAGGGCTCTGCTGGTCTGGGATCGTTTGACATATGGCCATTTACTGCTACAACAGCATTCCTAGCAAACTTCAGGGAATCGTCGTTCCACTGTTCTTGCTTAAAGGAGGCCGGGGTAGCCCTGTATTGGCATTCCATCCGGCCTAAGGGATCGTCTGTTACCATATAGGGGTCGACGCCCTGGCTCGGGCCCTCACCAAGTGGTTCCGGGACAGGGTCCGGCGCCTGGGAATCTTCCCCCCGGCGACTTACGTCATCATTGTTTGCCGCATGGCACGGCGTGGGAGCCGCAGCGAGTGCCTCCTGTTTACTCACGGCTGGACCCAGGTTAAGGTAAGGAGTGGTTTTTGTTTTACCGCATTGCATGTTTGACCAGTCATGCCCTAATATCACTGGGAAGGGAGGCTCAGGAAGAACAGCGACCGAGAGTTGTATTACGTCTCCCTTCCATGTAATAAAGCAATTGGCAGCTCTATATGCCCTGGTCTCTCCATGCACATAGGTAACTCTTTTGCGCTGGCTTGTCCACTGTCGCGGTAAAACATAACGGTGAGCAACAATGGAAATGTTACTCCCGGAGTCAAATAATACCATCACCGAGTGCCCATTCACCAACACCACTCCCACATTTGGAACAGCCAAGGGATTTGACAAAGCACCATACCTTTCAGCTAGTGTCACGGTACAATCCATCGCCTCTACGTGCAGCGGACAGGCTGGTAGGATGTGGCCAAGCTCACTGCACTTGAAACAGCGCGGCTGGGCTGGCCTCTCTCGGGGCTTAGCTGGTGCTTCTGCCACGCGGCGGGTGGGCTCGGGGTGGCTAGCGCGTCCCTGTTGGGCTCCGCGAGCCAGCCGTTCCGGCCCCCTGGATCGGTGAACCGCGAGCTGGCGCTCCAAGACATCCAGGAGGCCCTTCATATCCTTATATGGGTGCCGCCGGACCTGCTGGGCGAGGTATTCTGGCATGGTGTTTATGAGGCCTTCACAGGCCACCTGCTCCACGACTTTCCGTGCATGGGGGCCTTTTGGCTGTAGCCATCGGCCCATTTTGCCCCAAAACTCGAACGCTTGCGCTCGGGCCGGGGCTTCTGGGTCAAAGCGCCACAGCCTCCACTCACTCGCCTGCTGGTCCGGCGTGACGCCGTAGCGACTAAGGATCTCTGATTTCAGATTGTCATAGCTCGCGGCCTCCTCCTCGGGGAGGTCGTAATAAGCCCGCTGCGCGGCTCCCTTCAGATACGGCGCCAAGATGGACGGCCACTCCGCTTGCGGCCACTGGTTTCGAGAGGCAGTCCTCTCGAATATGCCCAAATATGATTCAATGTCGTCCGCCTCCGACAACGGCACAATAGGCGGAGGCTGAGGCCGTGCCGGCTCCGGTCTTACCACGTCTGGAGAGTCTAGCCGGGCCGTGGTCTCCTCCAGCTTCCGTTGCGTCGCGGCATGCTCTACTTGGAGCTTCTGGAGTTGTGTAGCCAGAGTCGTCAATACGGCATTCAGGTCCTGTCCTTCGCTCATCATCGGATGTTTTCTCTATCCTGCCGACTATGCCACTGTAAAATAAAGAGAAATGCAGCACAGAAAGGTTTGGGGTTTTCCGGCCCCGTATACTGTACAATTTGCAAAAATATATTACAACAGTTCAGAGTATCCTTAACAGAGAATTACTGAATGAACAACAGTCTGGTGAGATGGGGGAGCATTTATAGGGCGAGCCGGAATAAACAGGGGGAAGGTGGGTAATGAGTTGCGGTGCATCCTAGGAACGTGATGTCATCAGCGGGTAGGAGGATGAGGAAGTAAAGGAACGGGAGCTTGCTCAGGGTGTTGGCGTTTCCTTCTTTCTGGGAAGAATAAGGAGAGAATGGTTAGTTACCCGCCAACCCCTTATGGCTTTTGGGTTTCCGCTACTTCCTGAGTCGTTCTGCGGCTCCCCAAGCGTGCGTGCATGACAACAGTATAAGATCTAGGTCAACATACTCCTAAGAAGCAACAAATTGTAGGACAATAAAAGTATTATTGACATTTAGATGAATTTCTTATTTCCATTTGAATATCCAGAAGATTGATGGTTTTGCAGTTTGATAATTATACAGTTATATAGTCCATTCTACAGCTGAACCACTATTCTAGCCTCCTGGCTGGGTAAGTGTCTTATGACCACCCCCACCAGGATGTTTACCCATCTGTTTTGATCCTCACATGCTGGCAGCCCATGCCAGCCCCCTGGTTGAGACAGGGAACGCCTTGCCTCTCTTCCAGACCATCCCTTATATCAGCCTCTCGGCCAGGCAAGGCAACAGAGTCCATCACAGCCAGGATGCCATTCCCTAAAAGACAACAGATAAACAAAGTCTTTCACAGTGGTCTGTGTTACAATTAGATTCTCTGGTTACGAGATTCTTGGCTGTGATCCTAATTGATCTCCTAGTTGCTCTTTAAAATTCTCTCGGTGTTTCCACTCAGAAATCACAACAATTAATTAGTATAAGATTTGAGATTTGACTTAATTTGTTTCTCTACTTGGTATTTTGTTCTTATTTTGTTGTTTTGTCCATCTTCTTACCAAGCTTCAATTACAGCCTGCTTACTGACTACTCTTTTGAAAACCGTGTCTGCATGTCTTGGTAACAAATTTCTTCTTTTCTTTCCAGTGTCTATCTGAAATTTCATGATCATTATATCGGCATATTTCCTTGGGGATTCCAAGTAGTTGAACAACAACATCCATTTATTGCCATGTGGCAGGCTGTGACACATTTGATGTTGTTGCACTATTGTTATGAAATATGGAGGCACCCTCAAAATTATGTGCATACTTTATACAAAAGACACAGGAAAGATATGCATTCATTTTGAATAAATGCACTGCAAAAAACTAAGATTGGCAGCAGTTTTATTTAGTTTTATCTAACGAAAGAATTAGGACTTATGATATCAATTTAGGTTTTGTTGTTATGTGTACAACTATCTCTACTTGCCTTTTGGCCATTTTTTTGATTTACTATTTTGATACCTTGGCACTTTTTGTGCTGATTTAATTTGAAGATGCTTTTTTGACTTACTGCATTATTATCCAGAAATATATCATTAAATATGTGTGTACTGTATCTCAAAATGAATTACTAAGAATTCAAATGTGAAGGAGCATGTTTCCATTCTTTTCAGCAATAAGACCAGAAAAACAAAATGGCATTAAATAGGCAACCACTGGGGGCACACTGCAGTACTGAGACAATCTGAGGCTGGGCAAGAGGAGGTTTTTTTTTTTGCCAATATATGGTTTGTGTTCACTTATAAAATAAAATGATCAAAGTGAGGGACTGCTAAGCTTTGCTGTTTAACCATGACCATTAGTCCTGGAAGTCTTCTATAATTGAACACTTTCTGCCATGAGAGCTGAAGGGAGCTCCCTTTTAATGAGAGGAGGAGCGCTCATCAAGAGACAAAATGTGTTAGGGCTCAGAGACTTAAGACATACACAGTTGGGACTGATTTTAATTTATGTTCTGGGGAAGTCCAAGCAAGATAGGCAGACAGATATTTACTCTTCTGTATGATTTTCCATCTGAGTGTTATATAATGTAATGTATGTTATGTATTTTCTAGACTACCGATTGTACAGTTCAGGAACCCATAGTGCCTATAGGTGCTTCATGACTACCTTGATAAGCGAAAACAGGAAAAGAAATTTCCCTTTTCACTTTTCCTATTTCTGTCAAGAAGGGATGAGTTGCTCTTAATTAGTTCCTGAAGTGAGGATCTGAGTAAAGAACACCTGTCTCCTGCCTCCCTAAGCGTGGATTTTCCTTCTGTCGAACAATGCTGCTCAGTTCGACTAAATTATGTTAAGCTTTAAAAGCTTCAGATGGGTTTCAACAAATACTTTCACAAAGGAAACATTTGGTTCAAAGCTCGGCGGCAGCCACAAAGTGACCAGCATGAAATCAAGTTGAGTGCTTCTCGCTAAAGCTGTTGACATCTTCCAAAACTAGCCAACCACAAATATGCCAAGGGCAAGTGAGAGCTACACTGCTGAGAAAGAAAAAGAGGGGAATTGATATAGGCAGCAGACAGTCTACACTCTCAAACAACTCTGGAATTTCAATGGAATCATATGAGTGTTACCAAGAGTTTTGTGGCCTACAACCATCCCGTGGTGCACCGGGACGATGCTGATCTGAGGTACCTGTACTGCACATTGATTGTCAGCTAATGCTGTTGTTGGATTCCTGAAGATTATACATGGGCAGCGTTCTTTAAAGATTTTGAAATGTAAGACTTGAAGATTGCTCTTTGAGATTTAAGCGACAGATTCAAGAGAGTCCTGAGGAAAAGTCAACTGGGTTGCCCATTTAATGCAGAAAACAAAACTGTTCAATAGAAGCAAAATAAATAGGCATTCTCAGCTGCAGTAACTGTAATAAAAGCAATCACCTAGAAATTGGCCTTAAATGGGCTTCTGTAAAGGTCAGGTCAAGCTTTGGGGATTCTGTACTGGTCATTTATCTGGTCCAAAAAGTGACACCACCTTTGAGAGACATCCACTATGTATACTATCTGGCTTCTCTGTGTCAGTTGCCCTCCTTGAGCGTCTTCTCTTCAATGCGAGGGAACCAAAAAGAGACAAGACTGTTAGCTGCAGTAACCCTTCTCTCGGGGCATCGCATACCTAAGATGAGCCTGAAAGGTGATCCTCTGAGGCACGTGTGTGACAGCATATTCAGAGGTGAACAGGAGCGTCTAATGCATTTTCAAATGAAGTCATCCCTTATATTTCAATCTTTGGTAAATGCTTTTTCTCTTCATTTCAAATGAAAGATTGAAAGGATAAGTGCAGGCAAGGTTTATCTTATCCTTTGTGAATGAATTCTCTGCTTTATATGTGTCTGAGGTTCAACTAGCAAGTCATATTGGATTCTGGTCAAAAGGTTGATTATAGTTGGTAATGTTTATGGATTTTCAACACAAGCTATTATATACTATAAAAGTTGTCAATATGAGAATATACAATTTATAATATCCATTCATTTACTCTTTGATTGCTTTTCTAGTCCTGCACTGAGTCCTGGTTTTGTTGATACCTGGGATTGCAATGATAGGCTCTGGCTCTCTGCTACCCTGCATTAGAAGAACTATTTTAACAAAATGGATGGATGGATACTCCAGTTGGAGTTTTAGTACTTAAACATTTCATATCCTAAAAGCTAGATTTTATTGCCAAGGTCTAGTATGACTGGATCTGTCCCACCCAATTGGAATAATATCCCACAGTCAAGTGAACCTATAATTCACCTCCTTTTAGTTTTGTATGGCACTCCTTATTGAGTGCAGGTACTGTACTCAGGCAGTTTCATGCAGTATTTTGTGCCAACATGGGTAACCCAGTAAACAGGTACTTGCTGTTAAAGAGGTTTTATAAGTACATCCTGCTATCTCTGTTCAGGCACATTTGATCACATTTATACAGCACCATTATGAGAAGAGAATGTTATTTGAGGATAGACTCCAGGCCTCTGTGACTCTGAATTATATCAGCAGAACTGCAAATGTCATGGTGTCTCTTTGTTTAAACCAGTTTCCCAGAAGCACAAAGCTGTAAAGTCTGTTAGCCCTGTTTAGTATTTTTTAAACTCTTAATTCTACATCCTGGGAATGATGTTAATCTGCATCCAGCCCTGCATGTGGACCCTCCTTACTTGCAGGGAAAAACCTGGGGGTTGGTAGCAGAATTGGCTCTCCAGCCACCATAAAAAACCTCACACTGTTCCACTCCATCTGAACTAGTGTGGTGCTGAGGTGTCACCCATTGCATGGCTGCACTTGGGTCCTAATCTGGGATCCTGAGGTGGTTTGTTCTGTGGGTGGTGCGGCAATGCGCTGTATCACCGCGTGCTCCTAATTTCTAACCTCTCTCTCTTACTTCTACAAGGAGACATGGAATTGGCTTCACAATGAAGGGAGCAACTGTTATGGCCAAAAGGTAGTCTGTACCTGTCCTACCGGCAAATGTACAGAACATTAGTGGATACAATTAGTGACAGAAGCTGTCAAGTTAAAGACAATGTTAGCAGTAGAATCTCTAGATTTCACTAAGAGATGCACGTAGGTCAAGAAGGTGGCAACTGCAGCAGTAATAAAAATGAAGGCTGGTGTGTGGGAAGAGTTTGATTAGATAGATAGATAGATAGATAGATAGATAGATAGATAGATAGATAGATAGATAGATAGATAGATAGATAGATAGATAGATAGATAGATAGATAGATAGATAGATAGATAGATAGATAGATAGATAGATAGATAGATGCCATGGAGGATGATGACTGGACATCGTCAAACTATTGATTGACTCAGGAAAGGTATATGGGATTTTGACCAGGCTGTTTTTAGTAAGGTTTGTGAAAAGCAGATTTGTATTGGGTATATTGTGGATAAATGGAAGGAAGTCCTTAAGGAGCTCACACTTCATTTAAGTGACACATAAACACATTCCATTAGCTGGTAGCTTAGTTCGGTTTACAGAGATACTGAATAGGGTTGCATAGGTTTGAGAATAGCATGTAATGAGATGGAAACATTGCATAGTAGGCCATTGCATAGTAAATAAAATATTGTGATTATTTCCTAATTTTTAACACATACTTTTTGTTTCACAGACTGGAGGTCAATTCAGGATCTGCTCCAATTGTGTGTGACTGTAACATCATAAGTTTAATATGTCACTGTGCTCTGTGTAAATATCTATATATATAATTCACTAAGCCAGAAGACAAGTAGCCGACCATGGAAAGCACGCCGGAAGGGGCGTGGATTCACTAAACCGCCGACAAGTAAGACGCCAATGGCGCACGCAGGAAGGAGCCACGCCCACCAACTCTTAGACCATTGGATACGACGAAAGAATCACAGAGCCACGTCCACCAACTCGGACGCGAAGCCAAGGGAAACATGCTGTCATTTCTGTTTGTCTGTGCCACAGTACAGTTGCAGCTCTGAGCCACGTTGACTTTTCATTAGTCAACCTCAGTGGAACCTTGGTTCACACAGAGGCAGCGCCAGAGAGAGACAGAGGCACACACAGGCAGCGCGATAGAGAGAGCCGCGCACACACAGTCAGCACCAGAGAGACAGAGGGGCGCGCACACACACACACAGAGAGGCAATGCCAGAGAGAGACAGAGGCACACACAGGCAGCGCGATAGAGAGAGCCGCGCAATCCTTTAAAACTGAAGTTAAAACACAATGAAGGAAGCAGTCTTTAAAAACCAATAAGCCCTGTGCCTCTTTTTCATTAGCGTCTCACCTGCTTCAGGCCCTGCAACAGTCGAGACGCTCTCTCTGCAGCTGACCTTCTCTGTGCCTGACTCCACTACTGTCAGTCGCCTGATTAAAAATGGCCTTTTGAAGGGGAGCTATGGACCCGCTATACCACAGGAACACATTGCCTTCGAGCCTGCTCTCTCTCACTGTAACGTACCGGCTTTCTCTCTCTCCTCACTCGCTCACACACTGCACAGGGGAGAAATGCCCGAAGCAGAGAGACAGAGGGGGTGGGGGCTCGCGTGCTGCTGAGAGAGGGGGTGGGGGCCTGGGGAGGCTCGTGTGCTGCTGAGAGAGAGACGGAGAGGGGGGTGCTGGCGAGGCTTGCGTGCTGCTGAGAGAGAGAGGGGGGGGCTGGGGAGGCTCGGGTGCTGCTGAGAGGGAGAGGGAGAGAGGGGGGGCTGGGGAGGCTCGTGTGCTGCTGAGAGAGGGGGAGGGGGCTCGCGTGCTGCTGAGAGAGAGGGAGAGGGGTGGGCTGGGGAGGCTCACGTGCTGCTGAGAGAGGGGGAGGGGGCTCGCGTGCTGCTGAGAGAGAGAGAGGGGGGCTGGGGAGGCTCACGTGCTGCTGAGAGAGGGGGAGGGGGCTCGCGTGCTGCTGAGAGAGAGAGAGGGGGGCTGGGGAGGCTCACGTGCTGCTGAGAGAGGGGGGGCTGGGGAGGCTCGTGTGCTGCTGAGAGAGGGGGAGGGGGCTCGCGTGCTGCTGAGAGAGAGGGAGAGGGGTGGGCTGGGGAGGCTCACGTGCTGCTGAGAGAGGGGGAGGGGGCTCGCGTGCTGCTGAGAGAGAGAGGGGGGGGCTGGGGAGGCTCACGTGCTGCTGAGAGAGGGGGGGGCTGGGGAGGCTCGTGTGCTGCTGAGAGAGGGGGAGGGGGGCTCGCGTGCTGCTGAGAGAGAGAGAGGGAGAGGGGTGGGCTGGGGAGGCTCGCGTGCTGCTGAGAGAGAGAGAGAGAGAGAGGGGGGGCTGGGGGGGCTTGCGTGCTGCTGAGAGAGAGAGGGAGAGGGGGGGGCTGGGAAGTAACTTTCACCAGCGTGGCCTCCATCCTCACAGACGATCCCGCTTTCAGTCACGAACAATTGTATGTTGCTCTCTCCAGAGGTCCATCTTTTCATTCACTCACACTGGTATCCACAAAACCACCCCATTTGGACAACTGTGTTTTTCAGCAAGTGTTCACCCATCAATACATAATTATGCAGCGTATGTTACGCCACGGGTTGGCTAGTATTTTATAAATCTGCCTTTTTCTACTCACGTGCACAGTTAACACAGAGCCAGATTTAGCACAGGAGTTCACCATTTAAGAACTGATAGGCAAGCATTATAAGAAGACAAGTTAGGGACTACTGCAAAATGGGCAGTCACACTGACGGCCATTGTATACTATTTTTGTGTGTCAAACTCAGCATGAAATTGTATCTTCTTTGCCTTGTTTGGGATGGCATGATTCACCTAAGTGAGGGGCTGTAAATGAAGAAAGACTATAAAGCCTTGGAACATTGCCCGGCACACCTTTGAAGCCAACAGACGGATGGGAGATAACGTCATCCAATCCAGAAAATCCTTCCAATGCAGTGACGAAAATGGCAGACTCTATACATCGGGGGCCCCACTCCCAAACTTGGTTTTTGCCATTGGCTTCCTTCATCTGTTATGCAGCATAAGCTGTCATTAAACAAAGCTAAGTTATTTCTCCTATGTGATTTCTTACTGCCATATCACTAAGGGAGGGGTATCGTCTTTTAATATCATATCTGTATAGATGTAACACGCCACAATTACAAAAGAACTCATTCCAACAAAGGAGCTACCGCCCCCTGCTGGATACAGTGACCAACTCTCAGTCATTATCATTTTCTATAAATGGGTGGATAGATGGCATACATTTATTATAGAAGAAAATATTCTTTTTCTCTGGTAATTTTACATACCAATAAACCTGAATTGGATGAAGAGAGTCTGAGAGCAGATGGCTTTTATTGTATACATGATTGTACAAAACTACTGTTCTAGAATATTCTCAGTCAGTCTGCCTATTAGATGCTGTCTCTCATTATGAATAGAGTAAGCCTGTGGCATGTCACATACAGTAGTGTTTATTTAGATTCAAATGCAGCATAATCCCCCCCCTTCTCTACAAAGTTGTCTAAACAAAATGTGTTTTCTGTTTTATAGTTATGAGAACAAGTATACGATTTGTAAAAATCCAGAAGTTATTTGCGTTGGCATTAATGTATTTTGTGCATGAAATCAAAAGAGGTTTACATGAACAACTCACATAATTACTTGGATTGTTTTATCACTGATCTTTGTTTTATGAGGTTTAACTGTTGGCAAGGCAGCATGAAAAAGCACACACACTCAACTGTACAATGATAAGGGAAGGGCTCAATGGCTCTGTCAGTTATTGGTAACAGCTACTTTAATAAATATATCACATTGCAGAATTATCACTGGCTTTGAAGTAAAGCCGACAACAAATCAAACCTGACATATATTAGAGAAGAGCTCATTCTTTGCCACAGACAGTACAGGTACAAATGGATCACACAACTAAAGTGCTGCGAGCAGTATGTTCAGAAATATGTTCATGGCGGCTTAATTAACAGGGTAATTCAAAAGACCTTGTAGGGCACTTTGATGTTTAGTCTTCCATAACATTTGCTTTAAATGAATCAAATGAAATGACAACAAAGGAGAAGGAAAAAATGCTTTAAGTTAGATACAGAAAAATAAAAAGGCAAGAATAAAGTAAAAGAAATACTTTGAAGTAAGTGTTCCATCCATAACCGTGAGCTTTCATTATGAATACATCTGGGCATTTCTTTCACCTCTAAAAATTCTCGTAAAATCTGAAAACTGCATTTTTTTTTCTTTTTTAGCTTAGCACATGCACTTTGGAGACATCATAATGGCTCCACTAAGATATGTAATACCACCCCAAGAAGAGAGGGGTGCTATTATTAACTCCATCTCCTTTCCCATCCATCGTTTAGAAGCTTACCAGGCGGATGACAAATAACTCTGTTCCCACTTCCACCACAATGCCACGCTCATTCTGTAACAATTATATAAAATCAACCAGCCCACCGAAAGTAGACGTTCATTAAGGATCCAGGCTTGGAGGAAGACAGAGTGACTTTCTCAAGCGTACGCTCTTTGAATCTATCAATTACAATTAGTTTTTGCATCTTCGAGTATACGTCATATTCCTTATTTTGCCATCTGCCATTAAATTCGGTTTTATTGTACTATCTTAATGAGACAGAGTGAAAAAAATTTTAATTATAGGATCAGGAGATGAAATATACACAAAAATACAAGCGGGTTCATACCAAACAGAGAAACTGATTTTTTTCCACGCCAGAAACACAAGTGTGACAGTTTGTGGGACGAAACCCTCAGGTGGTTATCACATGTGGTGAGCCACACTTTCTGTCCCACTTTAAACAGAGATGCTGGATTCCTTTTTTGGTGTTGTGATATTTGCCAGGACACCACCAGTCGGAGACCACATCTTTATCCAAAATAATTGTTTATTTTCTTCTCCACAACACAACTCGCAATCCAGCTCAACTCACAGTGCCTCTAGCCCCAGTCACCCTTCTCCTGGGCCTTTTCTCTCTTCATCCCTGGGCCACCTGTCCTCTCTCTCCAGGTGCTTCGTCCTGCTCCTGACTCCAGCTCATCGATAGGAGGGAGGCAGCCCCTTTTATCCTCACCCAGATGAGCTCCAGGTGCTCTACCTGACGTCACGTCCTGGTGTGGCGGAAGCATCAGGAGAGCACCTGGAAGCACTCTGGGTGACCCTGGAAGGATCGTCCTCCATGGGTGTGGCGGAAGTAAATAAGTCACGGGCTCCATGAGGCTCTGGGCACCCCCTGGCAGTGGATACGGGCCCCCACGGACTTGAGCCTCCCTGCTCCCCTTCCGTGGCCCTCTTCTGCTCCAGGGCGGTTGCCCCCTCGTGGCCTGGAGGACAAATATGCCACCTCTCGGTCCTTCCAAGCGTCCCGGCCAGGTCTGACCCATGCCATGTACAACAGTGTGCAAATTGTTTCACAGAATCACTCACCTTTTTCAGATTCCCCCAAATCAGCTGCTACTTGGCCCATAATTCAATGTGATAATCAGTTGCACTAGGTAACATATGATGAAGTGGACGGGAAATCCAACAGTTGAAGTTGAAACCCATACAAACTCTCAAAAGGGGACTTTTTAACGAGGGCATTGGTTCACCATATTTCTTGCAAATTCAGCCAGAGGCATTTAGTCATTCCTTTTAGGGGAAGAGGACTTAATAATAATAATAGTTTTATTTAGTACAGGCAGTCCCCGGGTTACGTACAAGATAGGGACCGCAGGTTTGTTCTTAAGTTGAATTTGTATGTAAGTGGGAGCAGGTACATTATTTTAATAAATGCTATTGTTGACCGACTATAACCACCTCTCTCTGACTTTTTTATTATTTCTACTTTATTTTCCATGGTGATGGTTTTTCTCTTCTTTACTGTATGACCAGCATTAGCATCAGATTTGTGTTTCAGAGACATTATTGAAGGGTGAAGACAAAAGGTTAAGATGAGCTCTTCTGCACAGCACTGTACATGCTATCACAGCAGGAAGGCACCAGTCATCAGCATGTCTGATGTAATGACGAAAGACAACTTCCTGCTATGAGCGTAACAGTACAAGCAGGCTTGCTATTGAGAATGAATGGGAGCGGCGAGGGGAGGTTCACCACCCACCCACCACACAGTCACTTCCAATTGCATACAGTATGCTGCCTGTATTTTGCTGTACAGCGAAAGAGCTTTCCTATATCATGGTTAACTTGATCCATTTGTCCATAGACTCAGGATGATACCCCGAAGTAAGATTTACTATACGACCTACAAGTTCACAGAAAAATCTCCAAAACCAAGAGGTAAAATGTAGGCAACAATCAGAGATGCTAAAAAACCATGATAAACACACTATGTGTTTAAAAAAAAAACAATTTAAGGGAGGCAGATCAAAAAAATCCTTGAAAATTGCTTTCCATGGACAGTTTGGAATTGGATTTCAAATTTCTATGGGGTGCCCTTCAGAGGATCTAGCCCTTTCAAACATGTTTCACAGTACTAGGGTGTTGTACCGTGTTAGCCATTATGAATGTAGAGAAAAGCCAAGCAAAATGACACCTTTTATTGGCTAACTAGAAAGATTACAATATGCAAGCTTTCGAGGCAACTCAGGCCCCTTCTTCAGGCAAGATGTACATCTTGCCTGAAGAAGGGGCCTGAGTTGCCTCGAAAGCTTGCATATTGTAATCTTTCTAGTTAGCCAATAAAACATGTTTCACACACAGCAACATAATAGCATAATCTTGTAAGATTTCACCAAAAATATTTTTTCAGATTCATTATTAATTGACTGGTCCCAGGATGACTAAACAAATTAGATGCATGAGCCCAATTAAATACCTTACTTCTTAAGTCTGGTGGAACATTGTATTTGTCTCCAGGTATTTTCTGTAGATTTGGAGTGCTATCCTGAGCCAGTTTGATTAACTCCTCCAAATCATCAAAAGATGCGCGCAGAGTTATACATAATATCTTGTTAGGTGGTATTATAGGTAAAGGGTCTGCTGTGGCTTTGTCACGGTCATACAGTATTGATAATGCATCTGCCTTGCTGTTCTTATATCCAGGAAGATAAAAATGGAGAAGTTATAACAACTAAAAAACAAAGCCCAACGTGTCTGCCAGGCATTCAGCTGTTTTGCTTCCTTGGTAGATCAGATTTTACGGCCTGTATAGATCATAAAGGGAAGACCAGTAGTCTCTAGCCAATGTTGCTATTCTTCAAGAGCTAATTTAATAGCTAATATTTCTTATTTACCCATGTTGGGGTAAGTGTCGTTGAGCAAAAAGCACAAGGAAGGGAACAGATTTTACCCAAATGAGTTACTGTATGGGAGACAGTCTCATGGACTCCTTAACATCCTGAAAAAGGACTGGAAAAATGAAGCCCTGCTTTCTGTTGACCATAAGAAATTAAAGAGTGACAAGGGTTGCTTGACTACATGGCATCTCAACCTAACCTACACCCAAAAGAACTGGCTTGCCAGGTAAACTTGTTGAAACCATGGAACAAGCAGGAAGAGGCTCTGTCAGGCTCTAGCCCAGGTAGGTCGCTCTTAAATTCAGGAAGGAATTAAAACCATAAAACACCTGGGGCCTCATGTATAACGCCGTGCGTAGAACTCACACTATAATATGGCGTAAGCACAAAAGCGGGATTGTGCGTACGCACAGAAAAATCCAGATGCAGGAATCTGTGCGCACGCATACTTTCACGTTCTTCTACTACATAAATCCCGATTTGCGTGAAAAGTAACGCACGTGCACGCGCCTTCTGTCCCGCCCCAACTCCTCCCAGAATTACGCCTCTTTGAATATGCAAATCAATATAAATAGCCTTCTGTGAAAAGACAATGGGAAAAGCACGGGAGAAAATATAAGAATTTCAGCGAATACCAAGTGGAGGCAAATGAAAAACGTACTATTTGTTGGTTTAAACAGTGGTATAATCAACAAAAGGCAGCTGATCGAGTGACAGAGTGTCGGAGAAACTCGAAGGCTCAACTTCACAAAGTCGCACAGTGCCCGAAATAAAAAAGAAATCACATATCAAAGTCGCCGTGAAAAAGCGAGTCGTAGCCCACCGTCTGAGTGTCATATGAAAGCTTATTAGGGTACAGACAAAAAAAAGGCACACAGTGGGGAAAAAAAGCACGAAATGTCAACTTTAATCTCGAAATTTCCACTTTAATCACGTAGTTTATTTTGCCATTAAAGTAGAACATCTTAAACTTCATCTTAAAATCGTTTAATTTACTAGTTTCTCAAATCCTATTGTAACTAAAGTGGCATGTTAAATGCTTTGTTCTGTATTTGATCTTCTATGTGCTCTATGTGTATGAATCACTACCTGCTTTTTAAACGGGCTTTCTCTTTCTCCGACGGGACACATACTCCATTACATTCTTGATATTACAGCTCTCTGAATAATTAAAATACTGAGATGTATACGTGATATCTTTTTCATGATGATAGGAATGAAAGCATGTTATTAAACATGGGAACACGGTGGCGCAGTGCTTGTTCATGTCTCACGCAAGAGGCTTGCTGCGCCATGCGCAACCTTCAGTTAAATAATTTATCACAGCAGTACTGTCTCTTTCAAACGTACTAACCTCCAATTCCTGTCCTTACTTTTCTTTCTCCAAAAACTCAATCGCCACACAATAAGCTATGTAATAGACGTGAAGCCATCTGTAAGCTTAGAACTTCGATTCTTCAAAACTTTTAAGGAACATTGAAATATCTTAGTAGTACGTGTTTAATTATTATATCCGTCTATCTTTCCAGTGTCGCGTCAGCACCAGTAATAATACAGCGCAAGGCAGGAACAATTACTGAACTAGGTAGCACTGCGGCACCGTGTCCTCACATGTTTAATTATTAACAATACAGATTATTTAAATGAAGTTAAAGTTTTATCTGTATAATATAATCAACATGTTTTGCTGCATTTCGTCTTAGAAATGAATACCGTCATCACATGTAAATACGCGCTTTATAAAGTGGCGCAGGTTGTGCAATATTATAACTGTAGTGCAAGTTTACAGTGGGGTAATTGTACTTATAAGTCCAAATATTTCTACAAGGAGCACTTGATGGACTGATTTAGTGTGTTTAGAGTTCTTAGGATGAAACTGTTTCTAAACCGCGAAGTCCGTACAGGCACTAAAGCGTTTGCTGTGGCTCAGGCAGCGTCTGCTTCATGCTGTGTACCGATAATTCTCTTTCCAATCAGCTGCTGCTGTGATTTCCCACTCAGATACAGTAATATAAATACTCTGAGTGGTGCAGTGAGAGTAATGTGGAAAAAGATGATCTGCTGTGGCAGCCCTTAACGGGATCAGCTGAAAGAACATGCAGTGAGAGTTACAACGCTAAAGCAGTTATGGTATTTGGAATACTATGGCTATTCCCTGGACCATTATATTGCTACAGGTTAATTACAATCAGATGCATTACACTAACAAACAATATGCAGTTAATTTCAGTGTATTTATAAAGCCGCGCCAGGAATGTGGATTTAAGAAAGAAAGAGTGATCACACAGGAACAGTAGCACTGCTTTGACACTGGGTGCCGCCAGTCTGCAAAACCGGGCGGATAAATTGCGTACGCCAAGGAATGAGTTACCGTGGAAATGTGCGTGGCTTTACGCCAAGTTTAGGTTTTATACATCGCGATTTGAGCGTGGAAAGGTTCGTACGCAACATTTCTGTGCGTACGCACCGTTTATACATGAGGCCCCTGGAATCTACCATCTTTTCCACAAAGGATGTTGACTGGACCTGACTTCTCTCACTGTGCACAATGTCGTGACTGAGGTGCAAGAATGACTTTATTTGTTTCTGAAAATAAAACATTGCTCAAACTAGGAGTCATTGAAGAAAGTCCTAGTACCTGGGCAAGTCCTAATGCCAAAAGCAGATGAACCTTAGAGCTTTTGCAATGATTTCTGTTGACTTAACCAAGTCTCCCAAATAGATATGTATCCGATGTTGCATGTGGACAATCTCCTCAAGGAGCTCAGAAAAATTAAAAGTATTTAACCACCCTCAACATGACCAAAAGCTATTGACAAATACCCGTAATGGAATTTGCAAAGGAAAAGACTGACTTAAGTCTTCAGTTAACCTGGCAGGAGAATATTTCTGGTACACACAGGGAAAAGGATAATGTACAGCATCTAGACTCTTGGCTAAGGTTTGAATGCAGTCTCCTGCAATGTGGGGTTGCTTGCAGTACTACAGACTGCACCATTGTTCCTTCCCAACTGATATATCTGTAGCATGTAATTGTCTTATAACTAAGGAATTCTTGGAAATAACACCAACCCAGCTCAAATTATGCTTCATTATGTGCATGGAATATAACACAGACATTAAATGGCTGGATCTAGTTATTAAAATCATGGGAAATATACTGAGGCAAAATGAATTAATTACAGAGCATCAGAAATGTTTGTACATCCATCCATCCATCCATTGTCTCCCGCTTATCCAAGGTCGGGTCGCGGGGGCAGCAGCTTGAGCAGAGATGCCCAGACTTCCCTCTCCCCGGCCACTTCTTCTAGCTCTTCCGGGAGAATCCCAAGGCGTTCCCAGGCCAGTCGAGAGACATAGTCCCTCCAGCGTGTCCTGGGTCTTCCCCGGGGCCTCCTCCCGGTTGGACGTGCCTGGAACACCTCACCAGGGAGGCGTCCAGGAGGCATCCTGATCAGATGCCCGAGCCACCTCATCTGACTCCTCTCGATGCGGAGGAGCAGCGGCTCTACTCTGAGCCCCTCCCGGATGACTGAGCTTCTCACCCTATCTTTAAGGGAAAGCCCAGAAACCCTGCGGAGGAAACTCATTTCAGCCGCTTGTATTCGCGATCTCGTTCTTTCGGTCACTACCCATAGCTCATGACCATAGGTGAGGGTAGGAACATAGATCGACTGGTAAATTGAGAGCTTCGCCTTGCGGCTCAGCTCCTTTTTCACCACGACAGACCGATGCAGAGCCCGCATTACTGCGGATGCCGCACCGATCCGCCTGTCGATCTCACGCTCCATTCTTCCCTCACTCGTGAACAAGACCCCGAGATACTTGAACTCCTCCACTTGGGGCAGGATCTCGCTACCAACCCTGAGAGGGCACTCCACCCTTTTCCGGCTGAGGACCATGGTCTCGGATTTGGAGGTGCTGATTCTCATCCCAGCCGCTTCACACTCGGCTGAGAACCGATCCAGAGAGAGCTGAAGATCACGGCCTGATGAAGCAAACAGGACAACATCATCTGCAAAAAGCAGTGACCCAATCCTGAGCCCACCAAACCGGACCCCCTCAACACCCTGGCTGCGCCTAGAAATTCTGTCCATAAAAGTTATGAACAGAATCGGTGACAAAGGGCAGCCCTGGTGGAGTCCAACTCTCACTGGAAACGGGTTCGACTTACTGCCGGCAATGCGGACCAAGCTCTGGCACCGATCGTACAGGGACTGAACAGCCCTTATCAGGGGGGCCGGTACCCCATACTCTCGGAGTACCCCCCACAGGATTCCCCGAGGGACACGGTCGAATGCCTTTTCTAAGTCCACAAAACACATGTAGACTGGTTGGGCAAACTCCCATGCACCCTCCAGGACCCTGTTAAGGGTATAGAGCTGGTCCACTGTTCCGCGACCAGGACGAAAACCACACTGTTCCTCCTGAATCCGAGGCTCGACTATCCGACGGACCCTCCTCTCCAGGACCCCTGAATAGACTTTTCCAGGGAGGCTGAGGAGTGTGATCCCTCTGTAGTTGGAACACACCCTCCGATCCCCCTTCTTAAAGAGGGGGACCACCACCCCGGTCTGCCAATCCAGAGGCACTGTCCCTGATGTCCATGCGATGTTGCAGAGGCGTGTCAGCCAAGACAGTCCTACAACATCCAGAGCCTTGAGGAACTCCGGGCGTATCTCATCCACCCCTGGGGCCCTGCCACCAAGGAGTTTTTTGACCACCTCGGTGACCTCAGTCCCAGAGATGGGGGAGCCCACCTCTGAGTCCCCAGGCTCTGCTTCCTCATTGGAAGGCATGTTAATGGGATTGAGGAGGTCTTCGAAGTATTCCCCCCACCGACCCACAACGTCCCGAGTCGAGGTCAGCAGCGCACCATCCCCACCATATGCAGTGTTGACACTGCACTGCTTCCCCTTCCTGAGACGCCGGATGGTGGACCAGAATCTCCTCGAAGCCGTCCGAAAGTCATTCTCCATGGCCTCCCCAAACTCCTCCCACGCCTGAGTTTTTGCCTCAGCAACCACCAAAGCCGCATTCCGCTTGGCCTGCCGGTACCTATCAGCTGCCTCCGGGGTCCCACAGGACAAAAGGGTCCCGTAGGACTCCTTCTTCAGCTTGACGGCATCCTTCACCGCCGGTGTCCACCAGCGGGTTTGGGGATTGCCGCCACGACAGGCACCGACCACCTTACGGCCACAGCTCCGGTCAGCTGCCTCAACAATAGAGGCACGGAACATGGCCCATTCGGACTCAATGTCCCCCACCTCCCTCGGGATGTGGTCGAAGTTCTGCCGGAGGTGGGAGTTGAAGCTACTTCTGACAGGGGGCTCTGCCAGACGTTCCCAGCAGACCCTCACAACACGTTTGGGCCTACCACGCCTGACCGGCATCCTCCCCCACCATCGAAGCCAACTCACCACCAGGTGGTGATCAGTTGACAGCTCCGCCCCTCTC
This sequence comes from Erpetoichthys calabaricus, assembly GCF_900747795.2. Lineage (NCBI taxonomy): Eukaryota > Metazoa > Chordata > Cladistia > Polypteriformes > Polypteridae > Erpetoichthys > Erpetoichthys calabaricus. The sequence continues at coordinate 59,876,542 of NC_041395.2, read as the reverse complement.
TTCACCCGAGTGTCCAAGACATGTGGCCGCAAGTCCGACGACACGACCACAAAGTCGATCATCGAACTGAGGCCTAGGGTGTCCTGGTGCCAAGTGCACATATGAACACCCCTATGCTTGAACGTGGTGTTCGTTATGGACAATCCGTGACGAGCACAGAAGTCCAATAACAAAACACCGCTCGGGTTCAGATCAGGGGGGCCATTCCTCCCAATCACGCCCTTCCAGGTCTCACTGTCATTGCCCACGTGAGCATTGAAGTCTCCCAGCAGAACGAGGGAGTCCCCAGAAGGTATGCCCTCTAGCACCCCCTCCAGGGACTCCAAAAAGGGTGGGTACTCCGAACTGCTGTTCGGTGCATACGCACAAACAACAGTTAGGACCCGTCCCCCCACCCGAAGGCGAAGGGAGGCTACCCTCTCGTCCACCGGGGTAAACCCCAATGTACAGGCTCCAAGTTGGGGGGCAATAAGTATACCCACACCTGCTCAGCGCCTCTCACCGGGGGCAACTCCAGAGTGGTAGAGAGTCCAGCCCCTCTCAAGGAGATTGGTTCCAGAGTTCAAGCTGTGCGTCGAGGTGAGTCCGACTATATCTAGCCGGAACCTCTCAACTTCGCGCACTAGCTCAGGCTCCTTCCCCTTCAGAGAGGTGACATTCCACGTCCCAAGAGCCAGTTTCTGTAGCCGAGGATCGGACCGCCAAGGTCCCCGCCTTCGGCCACCACCCAACTCACACTGCACCCGACCTCCTTGGCCCCTCCCATAGGTGGTGAGCCCATGGGAAGGGGGACCCACGTTGCCTCTTCGGGCTGTGCCCGGCCGAGCCCCATGGGTGCAGGCCCGGCCACCAGGCGCTCGCCATCGAGCCCCACCTCCAGGCCTGGCTCCAGAGTGGGTCCCCGGTGACCCGCGTCCGGGCAAGGGAAAACGCCGTCCAAAATGGTTTTTCGTCATAGGAGGTTTGTTTAACCGCTCTTTGTCTCATCCCTCACCTAGAACCAGTTTGCCTTGGGTGGCCCTACCAGGGGCATAAAGCCCCGGACAACAGAGCTCCTAGGATCATTGGGACACGCAAACCCCTCCACCACGATAAGGTGACGGTTACAGTACAGTATTTCTTTAATTGGAATGTTGTAAATTAACAGTGAAATACATTCCTAGGTTTTTAGGGCCATTATTGTGATGTGTACAGAGTACAGTGAAATTCTTCTTTGCATGTGCTAATCAACTTGCAGTAGTCGACATGATTAGTAAGTAAAGTGTCACACACGTGCGAGTAGGAGGCAGCTAAAGGGCCTGAGTAATTGTAATAAAACATCCGACCAGGGGGCGGCAGAGTGCGCTGACTGTCTTTCTCAGTTCCCTACAGTCCTTACCCGGGAAATCCTGCTAGGTTCCGGTACCTTTGATGACATCACTTCTGATTCCGGTCCCTTTGATGATGTCACTTCTGATCCAGATGACATCACTTCTGATTCCGGCCCCTTTGATGAGGTCACTTCCTATACGGCCTCCATCTTTGTCTCATGTAATCAGTTCTGTTTTTGACTCAGTCTTGTGAACAACTCTTTGAAAATTGACTATACTTGCTGCCAGGATACATTATACAGGTGGCTACCCCAAACCTTTATGATGTCTGGTGTGATTCTTTGTGACAATAGCTAATTTTACTTGAAACTAGTGTCTTTCTTACAAAGGCAATCAGTTCTATGGAACACAATGGTTCATGTTGGTGTCTCATGGCTCTGTGAATCTGGGATCAAATTCCTATTTGATCATTCTGAGGTTTCTGCATGCCCACCCAAAGTCCGAATCCCACACTATGAAGATGTGGAAAGTTTGAGAATTCACCTTAAAAATTTTAAATAATATCAAAGTGAAATAGAAATCCTGCATAAGCAAATATCTTTATTTGTCCAAAGTTTTCTCAGCCCATTTAGTTCCAGCAGCATTGATAACAAAGAAGAAGCCAAATCTGAATGCCATAACAGAATTAATCAAAAAATATGTTAATGACTGTGTACCTGCCTGCAAAAACAATCCACATATTTCCTAATACAAAACTGCGAATCACTGCTCACATCAAGAATTCACAGAAGGCACACAGCAATGCATTTCTAAACGGTGACATGGAAACATACAAAAAATGTGAATAAGCACTCAGAAAATCGATGTGACTAAGTGCCAATATGGGAAAAAACTAGAAAAAGAATATTGCAGCTGTAACAATGTCTGCAAATTTTGACAGATTTAGGAAAGTTTATGGACTACAAATCCCAATCCAATATCATCTTCCTTTTCTCCTCGAGGATTTTCTATGTCTGTTTTGTTCACATCAACAAGCAGCCTCCCTTTCAGCTGCCTGCAGCACTACACGATTCATCCTTCTTTGTTTCTGTACGTGACATAAGGAGAATTTTTAAATGAGTTAATGTCCACAAGGCATCCAATCCAGATGGAATTTTGGGAAGTGTTTTAAAAAATTTGTACCAAACAATTAGCTTATGTCTTCACAGACATCTTTAATATTTCACTGAGAAAATCTGTTTCTTCCACCTGCTTCAGATGGACAACAGTTTATTCCTGTGCCCAAGGAAACAAAAGTGAACTGTCTGAATGACTACAGACTGGTGGTACTCACTCCAGTCATGTTAAAATGCTTTGAGAGGCTGACACATTAAACACAACATTTCAGATAGTCATGATCACCTCCAATCTGCAGTTGGATGCCAGGATGGTATGAACTGCAAGGCATATGGCACCCTCTGTGGACGTCACCTGCCTTGCAGTTCATACCATCCTGGCACACATGGAGATATCTGTGAGTGATGGAGGAGGGACGATGGAGCTGAGCTTGCAACACCTCAGCGATGCATTTGATGCTGACATAAGAGCATACAATGTGAGAATCACATTAACTCCTTTGAATGTTTAAAATAAGTGAAGTGAAAGCAGATACAAGTGATTGGACATGTGTTGGGACATTTTGCCTTCATAACTGCGGTCCTGCTTATAGTTAGTTAGCCTTTGATGGATCCCAATTAAAAATTGTAATGTATTATATGAGGCAGCTATTACTTTTTAAAGATCTGTGTGTGTGATGTAATGTGTTCTGTTAGGCAGCTGCAGGAACATATGTGTGTGTTGGTTAGCTTGCTTGTGTGTACTATGCAGCAATCCAATTAAAAAGAATGATCTCTTTTGTGTTCTCTGTTCTAGGAGGAATTGTTGAATGTAGATACTGCAATGGCATCAATCTCATTTTAAGTGTTATGGTTTCGACGACATAACAAAAACCAAACCATACTATTTTTGAAGCCCACTTATCCTTAGCAGGGTGACAGGGATCCAGAGCCTATCTCAGCAAGCATAGGGTGCAAGGCAGGTATAGACCCTAGACAGGCCACCAGTCCATCTCAGGACAAGCACAAACCAATCACCTAAACTAATCTGTGCTGTTGGATCCTGGTTTGAATTTAGTAAGAATTTGTTCTTTGTCCTTAACCTCCTGTGATTGCCGTCTCATCCAGGGTTGATTTCTGCCTTGTGTCTGATGTAGTCAACACACTTTATGAGTTTCCCAATACTGCACTGAGAAAATCTTGTTATACTGTATAATAAGCTATTGTAGCTGTCCGTTTGTCTGCCCAGGATTTTAAATCACCTGTATCTCATAAATTGTTTGACCTATTGATCTGAAATTTGGTACACATATACGATTCCATATACTTAAAGTTTAAAGCCAAACAATAACTACATACAGTACTTCTGTCATATCACCTATGTCCATATATTCGATCTCTTTTTGCTTTTACCTTTTTGTCAATATCGCATTGAATTTTGATTCTGTGTTTGGAATTACATCGTGACAACGCAACGTATAACTGCCAGTGAGTGAATATCGTTTCTTTCTCTCTACTCGAACTGTCTAACAATAGCATTCACACAAATGAGAAATGATTGAATCGTATGTGTGGTTGTAAATGTTTTAGATGTGGGCAGGACTTTTCCAAATCTCTTTGCATAAAGTCTTGTCTCGCGGGGCATGAAATTTTCTCTCGCAGGATTTCACTTTCACCAAACAACAAATCTTTTAATTCTTGCAGATATGCCTCTTCATTGGGAGGCAACACTACTTTTCCCTGATGGCAACACGAATTAGACGATCTACAAGTCTCCGACTTAAACTTTAAAGCCTTACAATATCTACATACTTCTGACATATTACCATTGTCCATATATTCAATCTCTTCTTGCTGTTCCGTTATTTCACCGTGTAATAATTTCCGCTTGTTTGTGCTAATGCGATCTTTACTTTCTTTTTTTTGAGACTTTTGAATTTTACTACTTTCATATTCTTTAACTTGCTCTGCATGTGTATTGTGCCAACTTTTTTTTGAGCCTTTCAAATTCCACAGCTTTCATAATCTGTAACCTGCTCTGTGTGTGCATCGTGCCAATGTTATTGAATGTCTTTATGAAGTCTTTTATTTCTGACCCCAATTGGACTTACGAGTTTTCAATTCCACTTGGTCCGGGCTGATTATTACTTTCCTTATTTTCAGAATTTGCACATAGATTATTATTGTTCTTTTTTGCATTCTTTTTTGCCTTCTTTTCTCTCCAACGCTTTTGGGTCTGTTTTCGATGTGGTGCTCTTACTTCTTCGCTTAGTTGTTGACGTGCCATCTAGAACATATTAAATGAGAGCACGTGAAGTGTGTCTGCCAAAAGCATTCCAACAACTGATAGGTTAGATGTCCGTGATCTTGTTTTAAATTGATTGTAAGTAGGACATGACTTGCAAATGTCACCGTCTAATGGGACTTGCTTCCAAAGGTTGTAAAGTTTAGTCTCGCGGGACGTCAAAGTGTCTTTCCGAGAAGGCCATGTCTCGACCCAAGATTTTTTTATTTAGTAGAGAGATTTGATTGTAGAATCAACTCTCGTCAGCGGCCAGCAGGGCGGCCATGCGGTGCATGTGTACGGACGCCGTTCTCATTCCCTACTTCTTCATATCTTAAATCATTCTTGTGGCAGATTGAAGACTTAAGTACCAGATTAAGTGAAAAATGAAGGAAAACGTACCAAGTAATTGCAACACAAACAATGACTTAATCAGTTTTAACGCGAAAAGATGCCAACGAGAAAAGAGAAAGAAGAGAAGAAGTGGGCCGCTAGGGTGGAGAAAAGAAGATCTGCTCAGGAAGCAGCAAGCTCATCAACCACTGAGCAAACGAATGCCAAATGTACAGAGAAAGAGGATGAAAACTAGGAATGCTCAAGTCAAGTGTATTCACTGCACATTATTGTGTATTATTGCGCCGTTACTGGTGAATAGATAAATGGTGTCATCATCACATTTTGTTACATTGAACTGCCAATTATGGTGTGTGTTTCAAAGGCAAAAATCATTTTAAATCCGTATCACAACCAAATTTAAAATTTTCACTATGAAAGGTGCTATGTAAAGGAAAACACTAAAAACTGTTCAATCACGCAACCAAAAGACAGCTTTTAATTAATGACCTCAGTCTTTTTTTACTGGTATGTTGTCATAAACACAGATAGTAAGCTTAGAAGAGTCTGAGCTACATAAGGTTTTGATAAACTGTTAGTCTAATGTGAAGGCTTTGATTGCATCATCTCAGAAATGGTGGTCAGTAACAGGGGCACCCAAGAGATATATCCTGTTGCCCTTTTTCTTGATCCTACGTACCAATGATTTTGAAGAGGAGTATAGGAAGGCACTGGGAAACTTTGTGATGTGGTGAAGTGAAAACCTTCTGGAAGTGAGCAATACTTAGACAAAGGAGATTGTAGAAAATGTCCAGCAAGCCAGAGACACCAGAATTGGGGAGAAGGTGGGTAACACAGATCTGTTGCATGAATACAACCCAGAGCAGGTCTTTTATGTGTGTGGTAAGCTTGTAGGGATACTCTATCTTTACACAGTGGCCAGAGTATCACATGCTTACTGAATGCTAGATTCGTATATAAACTGATCAGAAAGTACATAGAGGACTGAACCTGGACTCACTGGTGGAAGAAAGGAGGATGATCGCAAATTAAGACTCTTGCTACCAATATACTAGATAATATGCTGTCCTCGAGAACCGTGAACCACCACAGTATGCTGTGTAGCTATTGCAGGTTTCTTTTTCTGTAGCCATCAGACTATATTGCGCCTCTTTACCATTCTGTCTGTCTTCACCATAGCCATTGGCATAGGGATAATACATATTTCTTTGCATCATAACATTTCTGTTATTAAAATGTGTGTCTAATTCGTGGACATGCAGGTCTTACGAGAGTGGAGAGCCAGCAGGGCCATTTGGCGGGGGGCCCTCACCTCAGCGAAGGGTTCATGGTTCTCCACCTTAATCCTTTGTATTTCCTGATGTGATTTGAGCTGTAACAGTCTACACTTTTCTTTTCACAGTTTAATAATCACATACACCCATAAATTGTGTGTGTATGTATACATTTATGCCTAAATCCATCTGAATATCTGCCAATCTGTTTTTTAAATATTATAAGTGAGGAAGATGAGATAAAAATCTTACACAGACATGGAAAGAACACATAAACTTATACAGAGTAAAGATTTTATGTTAGCCAATGTAATCTAATGAAATTAATGAACTGTTTCCAGAATTATACTGTCTGCATCTGCTCTTACGTATACTATATGCAGTTAATCGTTTAGTGTAAAGTGCTTTTTAAGGCAGTTTGAAATGGCATTCACTGCAGAATGTGCTGTGTGAAATCAAAATTGATCACTTGATTGATCAATGCAAGATTAACAGTACACTGGAACATCCTGAGGGAAAGCAAGTCATGGGATCACCCACTAACGCCATGAAGAGGTTGACTGTCTGCCTCAGGAAATGTGTGAAGAAATATGATACTTTACTAATGAAATGGACTGTCAAGTGATTAATGGCTGATTTGTATTCAGTACAACACAAGGCAGTGCAATAGATGGCATGTGCATTCCAAATCAGAGGGGCTGTTATTCAAGAAAATTAGACTTATGTTTCATGGGAAGTATTTTAAAATAAATGAACAGGTTTGCAGTGTTTTATTAACACTGGCTTGAAGAACTTTTTAGAAAGTTCAGCAATGTTAACTCTGATATGAATGTATAAATGACACACAATAATTGAAGCACAGACGTTTGTGTTGTTCTCGTCTCAGCTCTTCTATCTATCTATCTATCTATCTATCTATCTATCTATCTATCTATCTATCTATCTATCTATCTATCTATCTATCTATCTATCTATCTATCTATCTATCTATCTATCTATCTATCTTCATCCCCTAAACTGTATTCAGATTTTAATACATGCAGATAATATCAAGTGATTCTGATATATAACACTTTAAAACAGTACTGCAAATAAAGGTTGTATCTAATTTATTTGAGACAGATCACTCAAATTAAGATATTCTAAGAACTCACAATGATGAAGATTTCAGATTAATTTAAAATTTTCCTAAAATGTTACAAATGAATGTGTGTGGACTGGTACCTCATCCAGGGCTGGTTGGTGGGATGCTCTCAAACTTCTAAAGATACTGTATTACAGGGTTAAAAAACATTTCAAAAAGTAAAAGCTTTTAGTTAGAATTATTAACTTTTTATGATAAATATGAAACTCTTCATTTAATGACAACAGCCATTAAACTAAACAAACCACTTAAATAATGTGCACCTTGATAGATAGATAGATAGATAGATAGATAGATAGATAGATAGATAGATAGATAGATAGATAGATAGATAGATAGATAGATAGATAGATAGATAGATAGATAATGAAAGACACTATATAATAGATAGCTAGATAGATAGCTCTATATAATAGGCACTATATAATAGCTAGCTAGCTAGATATATATATATACAGTATAATAAAAAGGCACTATATAATAGATAGCAAGATAGATAGCCAGCTAGCCAGATAGACAGATAGATAGATAGATAGATAGATAGATAGATAGATAGATAGATAGATAGATAGATAGATAGATAGATAGATAGATAGATAGATAGATAGATAGATAGATAGATAGATAGATGATAGATAAGACTGTATGACAGACAGATAGATAGATAGCATGCTTTACTTCACTTTCCTTTCTTTCTTTCTTTCTTTCTTTCTTTCTTTCTTTCTTTCTTTCTTTCTTTCTTTCTTTCTTTCTAACATGCACCAACACACTTTACTTCACTTTCCTTTTGTTTCTTCTTCTTTATCTCTCTCTTTCTTTCTCCTCCACACTCCCTCTGGCAAGCTTCACCCTTCTCCTCCTCCTGACTCTGGTTCCCAGAGTAGTGTCTGCTGGCCCCTTATATTGGGCACCTGGAACTGCTCCATGTGATGTTGACGATGTGTTTCTGAGTATGGCAGAAGAGCTGCTCTCCAGGGCTCAGCAGTAATTGTAGCACCCCCTGGTGGCGCCCGCAGATTCGAACAGGGCTATACCAAACTCCAACTCACATGAAGCCCTGTGGGAGTCCGAGGCACCTCTGCAACCCAAGGGGGCTGCCATTTATCATTCCGGGGGAGGTAATGCTCTGGCCACACTTGCTCCCCCAGTGCTCCCAGCCCTGGCTGTCTGCCACAGTGCATACTCCAAATATCTCATTATACAGTATATCCTGACTCTCGCTCTCATATTGCTAATCATGATGGCCATTCTCTTTTTCTGCATGAGTGGTGTTTATGCCTGGTCACTTTTGCATCTTTTGGTAGGTGTGTGTAAAATTTTAATGGGAGTAATTTGGGTTGATACCAACTGCTATGTTAAAATAAGACCTTCATTAAGAACAGGAACTATAAGAACTGTACAGATAAATTAAGGGGATACTTTGCATAAATGTTATTTTTCTCATTAACAGTAATGTAGGTATATGGAACAGATCATCTAGTTTGTTTAAAAATTGCTTAAATTCATCTTTGAAATGTCAAATGTCAGGGCTACATTTGAGTGAATGGCTTGCAGACAAAAAGAGGTTCTGGCAGGAAGTGGGATTCTGAGATTTACTATTGGGCCAAGGGGTGGCACGGTGGCGTAGAGGGTAGCACTGCTGCCTCGCAACTCCCTATGTGGTGTTTACATGTTCTCCCCGTGTCTGTGTGGGTTTCCTCTCACAGTCCAAAGACATGCAGGTTAGGTGCATTGGCAATCCTAAATTGTCCCTAGTGTGTGCTTGGTGTGTGTGTGTGTGTGTGTGTGCACCCTGCGGTGGGCTGGCACCCTGCCCAGGGTTTGTTTCCTGCCTTGCATCCTGTGTTGGCAGGGATTGGCTCCTGCAGACCCCTGTAGTTAGGATATAGAGGGTTGGATAATGGATGGATGAACTATTGGGCCATGAAGAAAACTAGGAGATGGAAGGCACCATGAAGAACAAGACAAAAACACATTGTTATGTTTTTTCCAGGGAGGCATCCCAAGTTTTAGTTTTCTCTATACTTGCATGTTTATTGTCTTTGTTTTTAAAGTTATTTTCTTCCTTTTGTTAAGAAAATCCCTTCATTTATTATCATCTTCTCTAGTTCAATTATTTTTTTAAGTATCCTATTTCTTGTTAATCATTTTGTAATCTTTCGTTGGTTTTGTAATTGTTTTGTTTTCTGATGCTTCTCGACTTTCACTTCTTATGTTGAACCCGGAGGGGCTGCGGCTTCCAATTATGCAGGTGTGCAACTAACAAGGTTGCCACCTGTGCCCCCTTTTAAGAGTTTTTCATGCCCCAGGCTAACCACTGGTTCACTGAGTTTGTTCTCTTTATCACTGGCTTCCTTTTTCTCACTTAAATTTCACATTACATTAACTAGTTACTTTGGGAGTCTTTGATTTGGTATCGCTTGACCTATTTTGCACTTTGGCCTTTTGCATTTCTTGAACTATTCTGTTTTTGTGTTACAGAAGTAAGCTGGTCTACTACAAGGGCAAAAGCAGAAAAATGTTTGGGAGAAGAAATCTTTATCTTCAGATAAGCAAGAGCCAAAGTCATGAATCAAAATAACGTTTATCTAAACCCAACACGCAAACCAAAATTAAACCTTGGAGCACCAAGCCAAGAATGAGTCAAACTAGAAGGAATAAAAAAAATCACTTCCAGAAGGTTTTAGAAGTTATCTGCGAACTATGATAGCGAGTTTCACATGACACTGACTTAAAAAGCGTTGCACCGATGAGCTCATTGTGTCAGGTTGTGCCGCATTATCCTTCATTTGATCAGCTTTGCAGGTACCTGTATGTATGAAGACTGGCAGTGCTACAGGTGCAGTGCTGTGAACAGAAGTTTTCCAGAGCTGTTGAGAGGGGGTCACTGGTGATTGACAGAGAGTAACCACTAGAGAGGGCGGAATGTGGGTCTGGCACGCGGGTGCACACGGGCAAGACAGAGGTAAAGCTGACTGAATTGAGTTTTCTCACTGGGTATGTAATGCCAGATGGATTTAAACAGAGCTAGTGTAGAGAAAAGTGGGGTGAGTAGTCTTTCTAAATGTGAGTGCTATTAATTCCTACAGGTGAGGAGGATCCATTGGTTGGTGGTCTGAACTGCTGATTCTTAAAGAAAAGGAATAAGGAGAAGAGTCCATTATTCAGTCCCTGAACAACAGTAAAGTGAGGGATAGACAAAGACTGAGTGGTCAAGGGAATGGGAGAAAACAGTAAGGTAGCAACAGAATAAGAAAGAGAAAGTGGGTCTGTCGTTCCAGGTTGGGCAACCTGCTTTGGGAGAAATGGGTGATGCCTTGGGAACTGTCCTATGCTATGACTCGGAGCCTGAATGAAAGCAGAAAGGTGTGAGGTTTCAAAGATGCTCCAAAAAGACTTGGCTGGCCAGGCCAGGCCTTCATTGCCTGTCTGGAATAAACCTCACCCTGTTGGGCAAATCTCCACTTAAATGGCCTGACACAGGCTTTGCAGGAATTAAAAGGATGTTAGTCCAAAAGTATATTTGAATGTCTTAAATATCTCAAAAGCCCCACAAGAGAAGAGTAACCATAAACCTCAGCTTGGGCACAGATGGGTAAATAAATAAATCTTTAGATTAAATAAAGGTAATACAGAGCAACTATGCAAAATCAAGTCCAGATCAGTCAATGGATGTAGGATTGTATAGGGAACATATATATATATATATATATATATATATATATATATATATATATATATATATATATATATATATATTCACGGCATTCGTAGTCTGTGTCACAATCTGATTGTATGGGTGGTTACCTACCAGGTAACGCTTGTGGTTGGTCAGCAATCTGCTAACATCCGCCACGGTGCCCTCAGTTTGTGAGGAGCAGATCATAGAATGGTTGAAATAGTTTTACTGTCAAATAAATGCAAAGAGTACACGACACGTGTTTCACCCTCATTCTGGGCTCATCAGGTGTACACACTCCACTGCACTCCCTCTCGGGAATCGAACCTCGGACGTCAGCGCCAGAGGCGATGCCCCTAACGTTGCGCCACGGCGTGTGGTTCGTTTATTTGACAACATGTAGATTGGGGTAATTACATTCACGGCATTCGTAGTCTGTGTCACAATCTGATTGTATGGGTGGTATATATATATATATATATATATATATATATATAGATCACAATTGAGGTGCATTGTGTCTTGGAACATGTCATGTCGAGTCATTTTCTAAACTGTTTAATCCACACCAGGGTTGTGAAGCTGGGGCTAGAACCTCTCCCAGTAAGTATACGGCACAAATCAAGAACAAAATGTGGACAGGGAACCAGTCCGTCGCATGGTGAACACACAGACTCTCACACATCCACACACCAAACACACATTAGGGGCAATTTAACGCCACTAATTCACCTAACCGACACGTTTTTGGACAGTGGGAGGAAACCAGGGCACCTGAGCACCTAGAGAAAACCGACACCGAGATGAAGAGAATGCACAAACTCCATGTGGGTCTTTGCCCCTTTTAGAACATTGTTTCATTAAAATAAAAGGCATTGAGTACTTTGCACCAATCCTTGCTTGTTTGTGCCCTGATTTGCACAAGTCTATCTCTGGCTATGACTATCGGTGTCTGGTTGCAGGATGAGGTTATTGCTGCTATGGACAACTTGGACATCACAGCACAAGAAATTGTACCATATGAGAGGTTCATGATTATGCTGCAAGAAGAGGGAATTAGAACATTAAAATGTTACAAAGATTTAAAAGAGAACAAGCTCACTAGTCATATTAATTAAATTCCTCCAAAATAACATCAAATCGAGTTTTGTAGGTCCTTAAATTCCTGCTGTCTACTGCACTACGTGCTAACTCATTCCATGTGTCAATGGTTCTCTTTGTGAAGTAAAACTTCCTCATGTTTAAAATTTACCATTAATAAGTTTCCAGCTTTCTCACTGTGTTCTTATTGAACTAGTTTTAAACTAATAGTCTTGATCCTCTGTACTGATTCCCTTAATAAATTTTAAAATTTCAATCATGTCTCCTATTAATCTTCTTATGGTTAAACTGTGTAGGCTCAGCTCTTTTAATCTTTCCTCATAACTCATCCCTGTAGCCCTGGAATCAGCCTAGTCCCTCTTTTCTGGACTTTTTCTCGTGCTTCTATGTCCTTTTTGCAGCCTGGACTTGTATTCTACACATCATGCTATATAATTTAATATTCTGTTAGCTTTCTTAATGACTTCTGAACACTGTCCAGAAGATGATAGTGAATAGACTACCATGAGTCCTAAATCCTGCTCATAAAGTGTACTTTAAATTTTCAAACCTCCCATTGTGCATTCAAATCAAACATTTTTACTTTCTGCGTGTAATACTTTACATTTATTTATATAGCATTTTATCTGCCACAAATCTGCCTAAGCTTGTATGTCGTCTAAGTCCCTCTGTAACGATTCAGCAGATTTTAGATTATCTGCCAGTCTTCCTAGTTTGGCATCATCTGCAAACTTAACCAAGCTTGTTATTTATGCTACATATTTCATATCAATTAACTTTGTTGCTGATCACACCTAAATGTTACGCCATGCGTACAGTGTCTAACTTAATTTATAATTGGATATTTGGCATTTTACAGTACTTTCAGAATTTCTCCAGTGTATAGTAACTTCCTAAAAATATGCATCAAAAATGTATATAAGTTACTCACTAACATCCCTAAGCACTCAAGGATAAATATTGTCTGGTCCTGGTGATCTGCTTGATTTCAGCCTGTTTAATCTGAATGGAATTTCTTCCTGTGCAAATTTCCAAATCACTCAGTACCTCCTTAGTAGTCCCTGTTATCTACTTCCTCAAATGTTAAGACCTCAGAAAAAAGCAATTCAATACATGGTGTTAAAAACACAGTAAACAATGAGACATGGTGTATGAACATTTTGACAATTATATCATTTTATTAACTGGAGTCCCTCAACAATCAGTACTGGGACAGTTGCTCTTTTTATTATTTATTTATTTATTTTAGCAATGATTTGCGTAAAAATATAACTTACAAGCTGGTTGAGATTGTAGATGACACTGAACCTGGGGAACTACCAGAAACCGTACATAAGCAAAATCATCACAAAATGACCAGGACAGAATTTAGACTTAGGTAGATACATGACAGGTTGAGGATGACAATGAGGTTTTAGTAAATAAATGTAAAGTTTTATACATGGGAAATAAAAATATCTGATATAATAATGCAGTGGGGGTGGGGATCTAAAAAATCGAAGTACATCTTATGAAAAACACTTGGGTTTCCAAGTGGACTTGCCATGTCCACATAAAGACAATGGAGAGAATCAAATAAGAAGGCAAACAGGATTACATAATAAGTCTTGTTGAGTATAAGTAATGAAAGGTTATTGTTAAACTATACGAGAGGCCTAGTGAGTAGAAATTCTGTGTGTAGATTTGGTCTCCATATTATAAAAAATAAATAACAACACAAGAAAAATGGGAAAGAGGAAAGAGTTTAAGTAGGAGTAAGTTTAAGTAAACAGAGATGTGACAGGAGAGAATAGTTTAAAATTATTAAGGGAATTAATTCAGTGGATGACAGCTGATATTTTAAAATGAGATTTCCAACAAGAACAAAATAGCAAAAATGGAAATTTTATGAAGATAGATTTTACACAACACCATGCAATCACTCTACTGATGTTCTCTTTCTCTCTCTCACATGCTCTGAGACTTTGGACTCACTTTCTCCCATTAGTCAAGAGCCTGCCTTCAACTCACATCTTAACTTTATAATTTCGGAGTAGCCTTATATTGCATCTAATGGTCAAGTTGGGCACGGACCCTGAGTCACTTTGAGGCAACCAAATATTTGCAACAAGGACACCATGCTAGAGCTCCGCATAGCAGCTTCTAATTTACCTGTGTTCTTGATCTTTCTGTTGAAGTTTATGGACTCGATTTCAAAGAGAGCTACACATACTGCCTGAAGAACAGCACGGTCCCATATGTTCCTGCTGTGACTCAGTGCCCACTCTCAGCCAGCGGACGATGCTATCAGTGTTTTCACTTTGGCCTTGACCTTGGCTTGTACCACCTTATCCTGTCTGCATTGCACTCCTAATATTGATTGTTGCCCAGCTACAACTCATTTAAACAGTAAGTACAACAATAAGCAAACAACTATTATCAACTTTAGTTTTCAAAAATATGATATCTCGTTGACTATTTGTGACTTGTGGCGGCAACAAAGATATATTTATATTCAACAAATTCACAACTGTAATTAAAAGAATTTGTATAAAGCTATATTTAAATTCTATGGTTTCTTGTGCAGATTCTCTTTTAAGAATTCAAAGACATGCAGTCATTTTAATCATTTGACTCTTAATTGCCAAGCAGTTAGTGTGGATGTAGACATCTTGTCAATAGAGGTTTCCTGTCTTCAGGATGGAAAAGGCCAAGGTTCCGTGTATTCTGAAAATGAATTAGCAAGTAAATAAAATGAATGAGTGCCCTGACAGAACAACAGTACTGCAATGGATACTTTATAGGGCATAGCACACACAGGATTAGATGATCTTCACCTCTTATATGTGACTCTTCATCTCCCCACAACCTTGAAGAGCAGGGTATGAGTATGAAAATGGAAGGATAGAATTATTCACAAACTAAATTCTCAATCTGTAATGACAGCAAAACGTTATACTAGAATATAAGGACCAAACTTGATAAATGCTTTTGTTAAATGTAACAGAATCTGTTTATGTCCAAGTCAAATAATTCTGTTGATGGGAAAAAATAATAATACATTTTATTTATATAGCACCTTTCCCATGCTCAAGATGCTTTATAATAATTAAAAGTTAGTGTCTCTGCTAGAAACTGATACAAAAGATGCCAATGCATACTATATGTTTGAATAAAATTAGAGTTAAGATGCTTAATTAATAACAAATCTTGCATTTACTAAAACAGAATGGGATATGTTTCTTTGGACATTTTCCAAATATACAATGAGAGGTCACTTTATTAGGTTCAGCTAAACGTGAGTTTTTCAGTACATGGACTCAGTGAAATGTTGACAGTACAGCACACAGATGCTGGAAATGTTGTGCAGGTTTAAGGACATGGCCGATAAATTTAGGGAAGGGGATAAGAAGATGGAACATTAGCCTTAGATGTAATGAAAGTCAATACTGAAAAATTGGAAGCTCAACAACAAGGCCAATGTGCTGGACAGACTCATACTTTAAATTGATCGCTGTAAATTCAAACCCAGTGAATCAGAAACTAAAACCAAAACCTAAATGCTAAGAAAACTTGTAATGAATATTTCTCACCATTGATTCATAACCTTTGTGACATCTAGGGGGTGCCACCGAGACCCAAATCCCAGACACAATTTTTCATATCTTTACGTACAATACCTTCTTTTCTCTCGTATCCAAAGTCCACACCACAGTCACCACTGAACACAATGTATCCTTCTGTTCCGCCTGTTGAGTTCTGCCCTCTGTCTCCTGCCTCTGTCTCAAACCTTGAAGCAAGACAGCTTTCTTTTATGATTAACCTGGGAGCACTTCCGGAGCTACAACCTCGCATAACAGAAGCACTTCTGGGTCATGCAGAAGTCTCACAAACCAGAGAGGTGTACTCCAAACAGCACCCCTTGATGACACCCAATGACTCCGAAAGGGTCACCCTTTGAAACTAAACGTCCCAGGCAACTCTGCATGTGTGCAGAGTGCGGATAAACCAGAGGAGCACTGTCCCCTTTCATACTGTTCAGAATCATCCAGTCTCACCAGCCCATCCATTATTCTTTTATCCCAACTGAGAAAGGAATTAATAGCAATCCCGTCTGGGTTGAGCCTCCTCTCATGTTGTCCTTCTTTTACGCCATCTCCACCGGGCAAGGAGTACACCGCCCCATACGTATCTACCATTGATTGAAAGAGTGCTGGAAGTCTTCTTGCTTGAGGCTCTTCAACAGGCTTGACGTTTGTGTCTTCAGGTCACTTTTGATTTTCGTGAACAAGTAAAAATCACAGGGAGCTAAATTGGGCGAATAGTGAGGATGATCGAGGACAGGAATGGTTTTGTCAGTCAAAAACCGCTTTACGAAAAAAGAGAAAATTCGCGAGAAATATGATGTTGATTTGCAGTTCGATTTTTTCAACCGACATTCGTGGCAACTCGTGTAGAGATTGTTGTGCAAATACTGACTGGGGTATTCACAGGATATACCTAGCCGGTTAGCGGTTTGAGAGGGCGTGTAGGAGGGGATATACAGTAGTTCTATGATTCACATTTGGCCGACCTCCAGATGGTTTTCCAGGAAAGCCCCAAGCCCAGACCTGTTATTTTTGTGTCTCACCTCATATATGTGGCACCAGCATTTAAAGAGTTGTGCTGGTGACTTCATATGTCAGGGCCAAAGGAAATCACACACATAGCAAATTTGCAAAGCATTATGGTAAGTAGTCCACAAAATGGTGCCAAACATGATAAAATCAAAACGGCATTGCAGCAACTAAAAGCATGATGATAAAATTGTAAACATAAGTCCAAGCACAAAATATTGCAGTAATAAAGATACTGGGATAATCTCTGGCATACAAAACCTAAGATTATTGCAGAACAGCCAGAAACAAACATTAGTTTAGAAAATTTTACATCATCACATATACATGTCAACTCCAACATGGCACAGATTTTCTGCAAATTAGTTCATGGTGGCTTTCAGAATAACGTGTTACATTTCATCCAATAGACACAATCAGACAGGAAGCAAGTGACTGAGGAGGCCATTCTATTAAACTAAATGCTTTGCCTTTTGGCATAAAACATTATTTATTGAAAAAGCACATAAGCAGATGGTTACACAGGTATTGTGATGAAGATGATAGGATTCTATTTGAGCCAATGACATTTTAGGCTTTGGGCGTGATGAGTGGTGATGAGTTGTGGGGCTTATAATAATTCATATATGTAATCAAATCTTATCCCATTCTCAATTTCTTTGTTAAAATGCTTGTATTAAAACACACACCTAGTTTTTCTACCTTGTCACAAGCAGCTGGGGGACAGACCCAGCCAGGACACCTGGAAGGACCGGGAGGTGGTGTATTCCTCCTCCGGGCCATGAGGGGGCAACCGCCCTGGATCTGGAGAGGACCACGGGAGAGGAACACGGAGGCTCAAGCCCATTGGGGCCCGTGGCCACCGCCAGGGGGCGCCCTGAGTGTCAGAGCCTGGGAAACATTTACATCCACCACACCTGGGAACATGGAGGATGATCCTTCCAGGGACGCCCGGAGTGCTTCCGGGTGCTCTCCTGACACTTCCGCCACACCAGGAAGTGTCGTCAGACAGAACACCTGGAGCCCGTCCGGGTCACTATAAAAGGGGCGGCCTCCCTACACTCAGGGAGCTAGAGTCGGGAGTGGGAGCAGGACGAGGCTCCCGTGGAGAGAGGAAAGGCGGCCCACGGACAGTGAGAGAGAAGCCCGGAGTAGGGGTGATTGGTGCTGGGGGCAGAGTGTGCTGTGTGGGACTGTGTTTATTGGCGATAAATAAAACGTTTGCTTTTTGGAAGATGTGGTCTCAGTCTGGTGGTGGCCAGGCATGTCTCACAACCTATACTATTACTTCTCAAACAAATGTCAGTTGCACAGAATTGGATTGAGGCCGTACACAGACATTCACATCTTTAAAGTGTTCAGTTGACTATATGTTGTGTACATTAAACTAACAATGTCAAAAAAAGAAACAGACCACCTAATAGGACTGAAAACCAATAAAAACAAACTCTAAACTTTGTCATGGTTTGGTGTGGGCTCTGTCTATGGCATTGATTTTTAGATCTTCCACCCTGAGGCTTTCCCAGGTGGGCTTTATCTTGAGCTAAGATGGGACAGTTATACAGAGGTGTGTGAACTTTTAAATATAAAGGTGCAGCAATGCTTAGGCGCATTGTTTGTTATGTTACAGCCAGGGTTAGTTTCTTGGCTTACATTTATTTAGTGTTTTATTGTTATTGATGTTGTTTTTCATATACTATTTTTCACTGATTTTTAATGTCATTTTTGAATATTGTCATGTTCATTAACTAATACTTATGTATTATGTATTTAAATTTGAATCGATTCCTTTTGTATTGTGAGTAGAACCTCAAGAGACAAGGTCACCATAATTTCGATAATTTGGGACCACCCTCAGCCTTTATTTTGAAGTTGAGGAGATGGTCCCAGTGTGTCATTGGAGTTTGTGGAGTAGAAAGCTTTATATTGTCAGTATCACTGCATTTTCTGTTTTTTGTGATTTTTTTGGTGCTAATGGTTACTGGATTTTGATTTTGAACTTGTTTACCTTGGATTGCCTCTTAGGCACAATCTTTTTTCATTGTTAATTAGGCCAAGTAACCCAAAAATCTACAAAGAAGAAAGAGTCAAATATGAGTCAAAATATACAGAGGAGAAAGGACAAAGTACCCAATAATATACATAGGAGACAGAGCCTGGAAATAAATATACTGTGGACTTCAGGGGGTGTAACAGAGCCCCAATTCCAGACACAACTTCACCCAAGTTTCAAATAAAAAATGTAATTGAAAAAATACCTTAGACAGATTCTTCATCTTCCACAGTAAAATTCTGTTTTCTTTCTCTTTCCTTTCCTTCTTCTAAACCTCTCTGAGGACGGTAGAGCAGTTACTTTTCAGCCTGTATCAGGAGTACTTCCGGATGCAATAGCATTGTCAGTGGGTCAGGCGGAACCTCACCAGGACAAGGGAGTGCATCCTGCCAGCTCCCTCTGGCAGCACCCAAGTAGCTCAACATTCAGGACTACAGCGTCTGTGCTCCCATGCTCCCCTGCAGGCGCATACAGTAAGTGTGTGCTACACCAGAGGGATGCTGCCATCCAGTGTACAGGGGCAACACATATCTCCAGGAGGCCATCTTTCACAGTCCTTAAATTATGACAACCAACTGGCAAGGCAAGGAACCACCATTCATCTTGGTCAGAATGCCAGCCTGACCTTGCCTTCTATAACAATACACAGAAGAGATACGAAATAATCTAAATAAATTATAGAGAGATCAAAAATTTAAATACTATGCACAAGAAAATAGTAATTCAGAAATCATCCACGAGACAATAAAGCCTAAATCCTCAAAAGGACCAAAACTAAGAAAACCTACATAATTATTCATAAAAAGAGGAGTTATCAACACAGAGAAAGTTCCCTAAAGAATCAGCTGCTGCCTGGCACTGTTTGCTGCGCACATGAAGTGCAAGGAGGCCCTGCCTCCTGGGTCCAACAAAAAAGGGAAAAGGAAGCTATAATATAAAAAAGATTTACAAAATAAAGTAAGAATATTAGAAAATAGAACATCTAAAAACTAGAGTAAATACTGAAGAAAAATTACACAAATAAAGTGGTAATTTAAATATTCATAAAGGAAACAAATGGTAGAAAACAAAAGTCAAAGATGGGGCTTTGTAGCAGCAACCAATTCTGCCAGTTTCTGTAACAGCTTCTACTGGTTGGCTGTCCAGACTCTGAGCTCTGCCTTCCCCCAGATCTGCTCTTAGCAGTTCATTTATATGTAGTATGGAGTATGTTACATTGCTGCTGCTATTGTTTTTTATTTTTAGTTGTTGTTATCATCCAGAGTATTACTGACTATATATTATTAATCTACCTATTATCTTTCTTTCTTTCTTTCTTTCTTTCTTTCTTTCTTTCTTTCTTTCTTTCTTTCTTTCTTTCTTTCTTTCTTTCTTTCTTTCTTTCTTTCTTTCTTTCTTTCTTTCTAGTATAGTATAGTATAGTAAAAGTATGCTAAGGATAGAGCTGTCAGGCAAGAGAAAAAGAGGAAGGTAAGAGGAAGGTTTATGGATGTGGTGAGTGAGGACATGCAGGTGATGGGTGTAACAGAGCAAAATGCAGAAGACAGAAAGATATGGAAGAAGATGATCTGCTGTGGTGACCCCTAATGGGAGCAGCCGAAAGAAGGAGAAGAAGTATAGTATAGTTTTTTATTTGTCTTGCACTTGTCCATGTGTTTATCTATATGTTGGCCATGGGGAACGTCATTTCATACCACTGTAGGCAGCAATACTGTGCATGGATGCTACTGTATAACAATAAAGCTAATTGACTTGACTTGACCTGACCATGACACTTACTGACTCTTCTTGCCCTTTCAATATTTGTAGGAAAAAATCCATTTTTTTTTTGGCTTCGCCTGTTGTTGTTCTGGGCTTATGGTTTAATGAGTTAGGTTTTATTCCATTTTGGTTTCAAAGTAAATTCAATTTTATTTCATTAAGGTTTTCCTTCAGTATAAACATTTTCAGTACAAGGGTCCTGCTGGACAAATTTTAAAACAAGTGACAGAAAATTAACGAGGTCTTTCTTTTTGCGTTAGCCAAGATAATTATCATGTTTGATAATAGGGTTGTTACACAGAAGTCATCCTTTTGTGATAATTGATTTAAAAAATTACAAGCCAAAGGACTGAAAAACTCCTTTGAAAGGACAAGGAAATAAAAACAGCAGCATTTTGCAGTAGGAAGAAAAGTGGTGGGTTTGACTTGGTTATGAAAGACACAAAAATGATTGTCTATACATAATACACAAGCAATTTTTAAAAATGTATAAAAAATGCTTCAATTAAAACATAATAATACTATCCCAAATTATTATAGCAAGACTGTGAAAAAAAATGTTGACTTTGAAAACACAGAGTTTGTACTTTAATGAACTCCAACTTTACCTTTGTTATTCTTTGCTGACAGGACAGAACATGGCAGCTGAGGACTCGGTTGGGTCTCTCTTCTGTGAAAAAGCGTGACATCTTGAATTCTTTGAAAACCCTTTTTACCACCATTTTCGTACTCAGTTGTTACTTGACTGACAGTAGCTGTTACAGACCATGACTTTGACAATTGTCTGTCAGCTACAATGGTTAATGTATTTTTGACTAGAAGACAAAGCATTTCTTTATACTTTTTTAGGCTTGGTGAGCCCTTTTTTGTGTTGCTTTTCTTGATATAATCATGTAGAAACGTGTTGTACCCAAATATACTGCATACATTTTTTCTTCATTTCGTTCTGAACTGGATACACTCTCCCTGCCTACCTGCTTTTAATACAATTGTCTACACATAAACCTGTGACACTAAGTTGTCAGTTACATTGGAATGGCACATGGACCTAATAAGGCATCTGCTTTGCATATGCTAAGTTGGGAAGTAATAATAGAAAGATGATGTTTTCCTAGGGGAAAAGAAAAAGTTATGATTTTATGCTTAAATGTTTGTGAAAATACAACTTTAATAAGTACAAAAAATGTGCAACTGTACAATGCTGGAAGCTTAGTTCTGAAGTTCCGAAAATACTGAGAATATTCTGTTTACTTGAGAAAAAGAAAACAAAGTTAGATTTTTATGAGAAAATGCTGAAATGAAATCTGTTGGAGACCATGCTGGGAAGATGCACTTACTGTAAAGTCAATAACGAGATTACAAGAATACATCACACACCTGTTAGTCTAATCGAGGAATGTCTTATTCAAGGGAGTCATCAAGTTCAAGCCGAAACAGCCCACTGTTCTAGATGGCTATCATTATAATCTCTTGATCAAGAGATGAGCAGTGTGCTTTCATTTCTGCTGTACTAACACAAAGGAGGGATTGTTAGTCAATGTAAGGGAATATCACACAGTTAGAGAAACATCTTGGTCAGCACAGGGAAGCAACACTGGAACCACAACATTGGGGTCATACTGACAAAGGCACAAAGAGGCACATGAAGAAATGAGCTGCATAAGCTTGAATTTAGAACCTTTCATCATACAAGGGGCCCTACCTGCTGCCATCACCTTGTTATACTGAAACAGAACTACACAGGAGGTCAGAAAGGTCACCCAGAACTGTAGAGATCCATTCCAAGCATTTCAATTAAAGTCATAGTATGACTTTCAAATCATCTGAGGCACAGGCTGTTCTCACCTCTTTGGTTTGGTAAATGGTATGGCCATAATAATGAACAGGCCAGCAATTTCCTCCCCTGTGGTATGAAAGCACCCTGTGTACCTTGGCGCTGTTCTCAACACAGCGGCTATCAAATATCAGCCAGTGTGGTGTGGCATAGCAGCTAAGGCACTGAACCATATGTGACTCTCTGTGGAACCCCGAGCAACTCACTTAAAATGCCTCCAAGAAAACTGGTGTAACATATCCTGATCTCGAAAGTCACCTTGGAGAATGGTGTCCACTAAGCGTATACTTCTTTCCCACTATACTGTATATGGAACACTTTTACAAATGGTTGTAGTAGCTTTTCAATGTGTAATGTTGTTTTTAAATTGTACAGTTGTACAAATTAACTCACGGTTTTATGAGGCTGATTTCAGATATTGGCTCTGTGCGGATACACTCTGCACTTTTCCCTTCGTCCACGTGGGTTTTTCTTCTCCAGGGACTTTAGATTTAATTTCACATTCCAAAGAGATGCCTGCTAAGCTCACAGGTAACTCTAAACTGTCCTGGGTTGAGTGAGTTTGGGCATGTGTTCTACAATGGAGTAGCACACCATTCAGTGTTGGTTTACTGCCTTGCACCCAGGTGGAGTTCTGAGAATATGAATGTATGGATTATGTAAGAGAACAAATAAACACAAACAGGAGTGTAAAAGTTAGAAACAGAAAATACAACTTTAAGTTTAAATTTGACCTTAACATGCAGTAACCTTCTCAGACCTGAAGCCTATAACTGCAACACTGGGTGTATGGCAAGAATCAACTCTGGACATGGTGCCATCTATATAAAGGCACACATACACATATACAAGACCATTTAAGAACCAGTGATTAAAATAACAAAATAGAAACTGAGGTTCATGGAGAAAACCCCACAAAGGCAAGATGAGAATATGTACACCTCACACAGAGAGTGAATGACCATGAGATTCAAACATGACCTCTCTACCATAATGCTACCATTAATCTGACCATTCTGTTCTCAAGTCTTTCTCGTTGGTCGATCTATATTTTGTATAATTCCTTTCTTAGGCTATATTAACACAATTTCATTTTTTTTTACTTATGTGAAGCAGATCCAGTCTTTTTAACTTTCTAGATAACTTTGACATGTGATACTAAATCTGATACAGACATACAGTATGCAATTTGAATATGACCAGTGCTTGAATCAGAATTGTCTGTAAATGATATCTCTCACTGCCTTTATCTTAACATTTATTCAACATTTATCATGTCTGTGTTGAAAATCAAGATGGATTACAGTGCTGATTCATCACGCCAATTGAAAGAAAGTGAGGAGGCAGACATAACCATTTGGAAGGAATGTTGCCAGACAGCACAGCCTTATTGTTGTGTGTTTGTTGATGGTGCACCTCACCTATGAAGTTTTTGAAAGAGTAGTATGGACAGACTTTGAAATAAGTAATCAAATACCCCCATGACATCCTGAAATTGACAAAATATTCAAACACTCCACATACTGCACTCATCAGTCCTTAGCACTTCTCTTGTGGTTTCTGTCTATGGCAGTGATAATAGCGCTTAATGCAACAGCCACAAATTTTTGTTTTCTATTTTGTTGTGATGAGATGATTAATTTGTAGACATCCTGTACTGAAAAAAATATTACGTAGCACACCAGCTAAACATGCTATTGGTATTCATATTATTATCAGATTGCATCAATCTGAAAATGACTTTTTATTAATTTTACACAGGTAGAGCATTTTCACAATATCTACATACACTACTCTTTGGTTTAGATTGTTAGGGAAGTTAATTTGAACAGTTTTGCAAACTTTTTCATTTTGTCACATAGGGATCTGCACTGGCAATCGGAAGGTTGCTGGTTCGAATCCCGTAAGATGCCAATAGGGACTCTGCTCTGTTGGGCCCTTGAGTAAGGCCCTTAACCTGCAATTGCTGAGCGCTTTGAGTAGTGAGAAAAGCGCTATATAAATGCAAAGAATTATTATTATTAAGTTTTGAATTTACCATAATGCCCACTGAAGCACACACTAGAATTTGTTTTCGCTATAATTTGCTTTACTAATTTTTATTTAAGGACACACTAAATAAAAAATAGTAGGGAATTCAAGCTAAGCACATCTGTCATCCAATACAAAAATAATTTTTCCCATCAGAATTACATAAAATACAAAAATGTACATTAGCACCATCTAGTGGAAAACATGATCTGTCACAAACAGATTTTATATGTGTTTATTTCATTTAGCACGTTTTGAGAAGTTAAACAAAATGACACCTTATATTGGGTAACTAGTAAGATTACAATATTAAAATATATTTCGAGGCAACTCAGGCCCCTTTCCTGTTTGTTAAGATTTCCTGTTTTCGTAACATCACCACATCAATATTTTGTGTGTTTTCGGTGTGGGTGCCACCAATTTGGAGAAACGAATGGATCATACTACTAGGTACATGATGCAGATTTTCTTTTGTACATGATGTCACCATCATGATTCAACTGATTCAAATGTATTGTCATTGTACAGGTACAGCGAAATGCAGGTACCACATACCCCTTGGAGTCAGAGCACTGGGTCAGCTATTGTACATCATGCTCGCATTAGAAAGATTTTTGTATGGTGTAACAAACTTCCGAACTTTTAGAAAAAAACTTTTAGAAAAAATTGCTTTGAACCAAACATTTTCAGAAAAGTGTTGATCTTGGATTCATTGCATTTTGTTTTCCTTTTCTGACGTTGATGAAGGGTAGTCTTCACGTGTACAGACACCTTAGCACTGTCTTTGACTGCTCTTTATTACTGTCCTCAACTTAACAAAGCAAACATCGGTCGCTGCCAATGTGATAGTATTCTCACCCAAGCACCATGACGGTGAAATATTTATTAGGGGGGCAATGCAACATATCTTTAATTTCCTCAACTCCAAAATGCGGTAAAAGAACATAGCAAGAATTTGTGAAGAGTTGTGAAGTAATAGATACTACAGTGATCCCTCCTCGATTGAGGGGTTGCGTTCCAGAACCCCCTGCGAAAGGTGATAATCCGCAAAGTAAAAACCATGTTTATATGGTTATTTTTATATATTTTAAGCCCTTATAAACTCTTCCACACTCTTATAAACATTTCCCACACAGTTATACAGCATAAACCACCTTATTACGTCCACTTACAACTCATTTCGCGCCCTGGTTAAAGGACACTGCGGCCGTAGATCTTATATTCTTTTCATCCTTCATAATATAACGAACCGTTTACTCATTGATGCCGTAATGGCGTCCTACAGCGGTGTAGCTGTTCCCTTCCTTCAACATATCCAAAACTTTTACCTTTTTGGCAATCGTTACCATCTTCTGTTGGCGCTTGGCCACGGCCCCTGAAGCAGTAGCAAGAGCAGATCGTTTTGGAGACATAACGAAGGGCTTGACTACACACAAAGATAAATACAAAAGAGCACAAAAGTTAACTCTTTACACAGCAAAACACGTTGATGCTGAATGAGTGAGATGAGATGCTGGCTAACGCAAAGTGGAACGAATGCTGCTCTCTGTTGCTAAGCCAATCAGCACCCAGGAACTTAACTGCGTGCTCTGATTGGGTAGCTTCTCAGCCATCCGCCAATAGCATCTCTTGTATGAAATCGACTGGGCAAACCAACTGAGGAAGCATGTACCAGAAGTAAAAAGACCCATTGTCCACAGAAATCCACGAACCGGCGAAAGATCAGCGATATATATTTAAATATGCTTACATATAAAATCCGCGATAGAGTGAAAACACAAAAGTCGAAGTGCGATATAGCGAGGGATTACTGTATTGCAGCTTGCACAGAATTTTCATTTCACTTACGCTCCCATGCCATCCACTCTTTGGGGTTTTGCTCAAACCATCAGACAGTATATATGTAAACCGCTGTAAATCAGGCTGTTCACAAGAAATATAATGATTTGCTTCATGAAGTAGAAGTACAGTACATAATAAACAACAATAGTTGCATCCAATATTTGAAAAATTAAAATATGTGCTTCAATTTAAATATTTAAAGTCTAAATATTCTCGATTGGAATTGAAATTAGTCATTTTTTACCTTTTGATATGGACCCTTAGAAGTCTAGATCCCTTATAAAGGATCAAAAATCAAAAATAATGATATTGAAATAGTCCAAAATGATATCTTACATGCTTAGGTTTGAAATGAAGCTTCTTGGAGTGGCTTTATGAGGGCTAGGACCACCAGTAAGGAATCAAATATTAAAAATATTATCATATCCACGATCAGCAACCTCGAATCCACACAAAACAATGTTCTAAATTGAGTGTCAAAATTACTGATTCCTGATTACTGAGTTTTTTGAAGTTTTGTGAAAAGGATTAACTTTGACCCCTCGTATCCCATTAGGGTGTGAACTCCTGGGGTCATTTGATGTCGCATGCACAACTTTAGGTTCTTCTGATCATATTTGCTGAAGACACCTTTTGGTTTACTCTTTATTATTAGGGTATAATTTCCAATACAAAATATGTTCCAAAAATTAGTGATTTCAGGCATTGAGGGCCAAAAATAGGAGGGGAATCCTGAAAAGCTTGATGTCTTGCATAACTAGACATTAAGATGAGTCAAACAGTATATTTATATGGGATGATTTTCTAATACCAGTGGGTCAGGAGGGTCACTGAAGAGATTTCAAAATATTCTTAAGTAACTGTTATGAACACGATATTAAAATAAGTAGTTCAGATGCCCATTGAGTTTGCGTAAACGGTGGGTAGTTCCCTTTTAGCCTATCTTCACTTGTCCACTTGTCTATCAAACTTATCACAAATTCTTCTGTTCATTTTCCACCCATTTCCCCTCTTCAATCCCTCTGGCCAGGGGGCATTTGTCCCAACTTTTTTTATAGGGATCTGCCATTTACTGTATAATCCATGTAGGGTTTAATTCCAAGACAATCTCATAATTATGGTATGTCTAGAGTTGATGGCAGCTCTATAAAGTATTTGTGGCCTTTGCCAACTTCTCACTCTATATTTTGTTATACAGTATTCTGTTATATTTTGAAGATGCCAGAGTTCTGGTATGCATCCAAGTGAAACAATAAAGAGAAGCAAATCAGACCTTGAGTTTGAATAAACACCAGAAGACATTGTTACTGTGATCATAGTTACACTCCCCATGCCTTTAACACTGCTGCTAGTAAAATGGAGGGGCTGCAAAATTTCTGTTTGACAGAACACCAGGCACACAAAAATCATATTTTTATAGTAACATGATTTTTGCCCGTAATTTTATTATTTTTTCCATTTAAATATAATATTTTAATTTCTAAAGCAATGAATTTGTTAGCTACTCCTGCCAAGATTTTCTCCACCATTTTCATTGCCAACAAAACACTTGGAGTAAAACAAAAAGAGCTGTTCTGGCAATTGATTTATCTGTGTTAATTCCAATCCCTGCCAGGGCAAAAATATTTTTTAAACACGTATCAACCAATGCTGAGAGTGCTGAAATGAGCCATATAGTCAATTACAGCTCTAATAAATCCCAATAGCAGAATGGATGATGAAAATGAATATCTGAGCAAGTAAAACACAAGCACTTAGTGAGAAACATTCCAAAGATGGTCAAAAGACTTTTGATTATTGTTACCATTTTACCAATTTGTTTACTTGAAATACTTAGTTTTCTTATTGGAGATGAGTGCCTTTCTGACAGAGGGTTGTCAAGGACAAACATTACATTATTTTTGGCAAAGGAGGTGAGGGGAAGGCCTGCCCAAATCTTAGGATCGAATGCCCAATGGGTAAGTCCTTTGAATGCCTGTGGGGACACATGGGGACTGCCAGGATATGATGCAATACTACAATCGTGGCCAAGAGTTTTGAGAATGACACAAGTATTGGTTTTCACAAAGTCTGCTGCTTCAGTGTTTTTAGATCTTTTTGTCTGATGTTTCTATAGTATACTGAAGTATAATTACAAGCATTCATAAGTTTCAAAGGCTTTTATTGACAATTGCATTACGTTTATGCAAAGAGTCAACATTTGCAGTGTTAGCCCTTCTTTTCAAGACCTCTGCAATTCACCCTGGCATTTGTGGATTCTTGTTTGTCCACCCTCTTGAGGATTGACCACAAGTTCTCAGTGGGATTAAGGTCTGTGGAGTTTTCTGGCCATGGACCCAAAATTTAAATATTTTGTTCCCCGAGCCACTTAGTTATCACTTTTGCCTTATGGGACGGTGCTCCATCATGCTGGAAAAGGCATTGTTTGTCACCAAACTGTTCTTGGATGGTTGGGAGAAGTTGCTCTTGGAGGATGTTTCGGTACCATTCTTTATTCATGGCTGTGTTCTTTGGCAAATTTGTGAGTGAGCCCACTCCCTTGGCTGAGAAGCAACCCCACACATGAACGGTCTCGGGATACTTTACTGTTGGCATGACACAGGACTGATGGTAGTGCTCACCTTTTGCCCCAAAACAATAAGAAAGGGGATCCATCAGGGAAAATGACTTTACCTCTAGTTCTCAGCAGTCCGATCCCTGTCTGTACCTTTTGCAGAATATCAGTCTGTCCTTGATGTTTTTCTTGGAGAGAAGTGGCTTCTTTGCTGCTCTTCTTGACACCAGGCCATCCTCCAAAGGTTTTCGCCTTAATGTGCGTTCAGATGCATTCACATCTGCCTGCTTCCATTCCTGAGCCAGCTCTGCACTGGTGGTGCCCCGATCCCGAGCCACGAATAAGAATGATACCAAAGCATCCTCTGAGTGCAACTTCTCCCAACCATCCAAGAACAGTTTGGTGATGAACAATGCCTCCTCCAGCATGATGGAGCACCGTGCCATAAGGCAAAAGTGATAACTAAGTGGCTCAGGGAGCAAAACATTGAAATTTTGGGTCCATCGTCAGGAAACTCCCCAGACCTTAATCCCATTGAGAACTTGTGGTCAATCCTCAAGAGGCGGGTGGGCAAACAAAAACCCACAAATTCTGACAAACTCCAAGCATTGATTATGCAAGAATGGGCTGCAATCAGTCAGATTTTGACCCAGAAGTTGATTGACAGCATGCCAGGGCGAATTGCAGAGGTCTTGAAAAAGAAGGGCCAACACTGCAAATGTTGACTCTTTCCATAAACGTAATGTAATTGTCTATAAAAGCCTTTGAAACTTATGAAATGCTTGTAATGATACTTCAGTATACCATAGAAACATCAGACAAAAAGATCTAAAAAACACTGAAGCAGCAAATTTTGTGAAAATCAATACTTGTGTCATCTTCAAAACTTTTGGCCACGACTGTACTGTGTAGTATATGCTGAAAGTACATCAATGCAAGAGAATAGAAGAGGCAGTCTAGTGCCAGAGTCATAACAGCTTGCCACTCTCAGAGAGGCAGAAGAACACCTAGCGAGATCCAAAGTTGTCGCCTCTTCAGTAGGCAAGAGTGGTCCGGAGGAACATTGTATAAAGCACAACTGTCTGTGTCCCCCAAAAATTAAGTTGTAGATGAGGGTGATCTACTGACTGAGAAAGCATGGTGACATTCTAACAATAATTTAATTAAAGAAGCTTGTGATTCTGCAAAATGTTGTATACAGAATAGCAGATAAAACAGCAGTCAAATCCAAACCAGTAAACAAAAACAAGTATAAGGTCAAAAACAAGCAATTCAACCAAGTATCAAAAACAGCAGATAACAGCCAAATGTCCCAAACAACAAGAACACTGGCCAAAGTTATAAACCAGAAGGGAGCTCAGGCTAGAAACTACTGAACAGGCAAGACAGCTAATGCTTGAACAACACCAGTATTCACAACCACACATTTTATGCCCCCTGTCCTCCTTCTGTAAAGTTACTAAGCAGAAGATACAGATGGGGGACTTCATGTGGTATAGGCAGGCATTGGGCTAGAGCTCCAGTTAATCCTTAAACCTAAGAGGAAGCATTCTCACAAGACACTAATGAATAGGCAAAAAGCTAAAGCATAAGACACTCTATACCGTAAACAGGTCCACCGAGAACAGGAGACATTCCACCCTTTGATCAGTAGGATGCAGTATATAATTCCTGACTACCCTTGAATGGCCACATAGAGCTCTGGGCACCAATGACATGGGACCATAACAAGGAGGTTTAGGCTTGTTTTCCTGTGGGAAATGTGGTATATCACTGACCCAAAAATGACGTGGAGTTCAGTCAGGAAATGACAAAGAGATGGCTTTCAATGCTGCCTCTGTCTGAACCTACTTAGAGTTATGAGTTATGAGTTAGGGAGGAGAATTAGGGCTGAAATGCTCAGTGGTGGGAGGAAGTGGCCAGGGTCAAGAAAGAAAGTATAAATATCCAAGCTGTGTATAAGTATATAAGGAACTTAAAAAGATCAGCTGGAATTCCAGCCACTAGCCCATGCAGCAAGCCATTTTGTTTTTTGATTAGTAATGTAATCAGTTAGGTTCTTTGGATGATTTGTAGCTGGCAGAATTATTCCATATTTGCATGTTCAAATCACTGCTATTTGCTCATAGGTAGATCATAGCTTGTGCTTTGTTTTAACTTCATTTCTAAGAATTGTCGTCGACTAAGGGAATAACACAGTCCAAAAAATTAAATGTTGGAAAGCCATCCAGGTCATCCTGTTTAATTCCCTAATGTATACAGAAAAACAGCATGCAATCTTCTGAAATTCAAGCAAACAGCCTTGGTAGGCAAACTTGTGCCATTTTTTGGCAGGTCTCTTGAGTAGGATGGCGCTCTATCCTGTGGTCAGCTCAGTCCAACAAGTGACACCCTCTTCCAGGGTGTCTGGGCTTTACAGGGCTTCTTCTCTAAGTTGTGCAGAAAAAGAGCGACAAGACAGTTAGCAACAACACCCCATCTTGTCCCAGGGTGGTATGACATACCTCTGATGTGCCCAGAAGTTGCTCCTCCGACCCACATGTGTGACAGAGTAATAATCTACAGTATGGTAACTGTCTTGTCCTACTAATGTAAAGTTCTTTGAAATGGCACTTATATTGAAGTTTTATAAATATAATGGTATCAGAGAGTGTTTCAAATTTGAGAATGCAGATAATAACAAAAGGCGGATACTTCAACATGAGAAACACTGATCATGGAATTAATAGAGAAGTCCTAGATTAATAGGAAAGTTTAACTGGGACTTACTCGTTCAAATGGATATCATAAAGCTGCCAGTATAGTCCTGACAAACAGCTCACTGTGCAACCCTAAACAAGTCATTCAACCTTCCTTCCTAATAAGGGAAATCTTTGTTAGTGAGATATATTTAGGTATTTGTGAAGTGACTTGGGGTTTGGTACTCTATGAATTAAATATTTGTCCTTTGTTTGGTTAGTGATTCAATGACAACTGAGGTCCGTGATAGGTGTCATATGATCAGTCAGTCTAGAGTTTAGAGGTCAGTTGTACCAGTGGCTCTATGGCAAGAACTTGTTCAGTCAGACTTAGTGGAAGAAATGAGTAACTGTGAGGTGATGAGTGAGGGTGATATGGAGTCTTTGTAGCAGGACAGCACAGCAGCTGTTCCACATACTGGCTAGAGGCTGTTAGAGGTGAGTGCTGCATGGAAATGCTGTCGTTATAGCAATCCTATCTGTTTGCATCATTCCGTGCATTCTTTCCTAATTTATGAGTCTATATAAGAAGTGCAAATGCCTAAAAATTTACGATATATTGATTTTTGTCCTCTCTTGTAAGTGCATCTTAGGGAACGATATTATTCAATAATAAGTAGTGTCCTTGAAGTTGGCTCACAGGGTATACTGTAAGGGATGGTAAAAGAATCTGAGAGAAATTGTATTTGCTTTTGTTCAGTCTATGTTAAAAAGAGCTAACTGCACAAGTAGCTTGGACAGCTTCTCTAATCCACATGAAAATGACAGTTTAGGAATGCCTTCATGTGCAGTGCCAGTGAAAAAAATGAAGGGGAGTTCCGGCTTTTAATGTAGTAGTTGATGGCTGGTATATAACAGCGATTTTCAACCTTTTTCATCTTATGGCACACATAAACTAATTACTAAAATTCTGCGGCACACCATAAAGTATAATATATTTTTTGCCAATCTGACAAATAATAGGTATAATTTTGATTGATTTACAGAAAACAAAATAATAATTACCTACCCTTTTTGCTCCAAAGTAGCTTTTTAAAAATCTTTTTGAAACTATTGATTTATACTTTGTAAAAAAAAAAATAAATGTAAAGAATTATTATTATTATACATGTGTATGAGCGATAAAATTCATAAACAGGGACAATAGATCTGCTCAATCATAAGACGCATTCATTAGACTGATTACACAGCACAGTGCATATGCAACATAATGTGTATATTATTGAAGTAAATGTTAACATGAATCAATTATATGAAATCATTTTTAGTATAGAAATTTTTAACAAGTTGAGACATGTAAAATGTTACAAATGCAAGAAATTATACATTTATTGCTTTATATTTCATATATAGCATAAGTATATTATTGAAATGATATAGAAATCATCTAAAATTTGCGTTGTAGACTTCTTTTGCATCAAATTTCTTTAAAGAAATCTCTAATTAATTTGTTTTAAAAAAATCTTGTGGCGCATCAGATGAAAATTGCTGGTCAATAACACAAATATGCAACAAACCACCAGAAAGTTCAGGAACGGCGTTTGGAGATTTTATCTGTCAGGAGTATTTGCATTAATTTGTAAATGTAGTAACAAGGGTAGGTATGGCTTCAGGAATAATAGAGCAGAAGAGAGCCTACTGCCTTAATACTACAACGTATCGTTCTTAAACAAATGAAATCCATTTCTCAGTTAAGGAGAATCATAACACTTTCAGGGCAGGAACTTACTTCAGATGGAGTGCCAGTTTATTACGACCATAGAAGCAAGCAGTCATGTATTGTGAAAAAAAGTGGACAACACACTCGTAAAGGTTTGGGGTTTGAGCCCAGTATACTGTAAGGTCCAGAATAGCCTTCCCTGGCTTATACATTCAATGAAACAATGAATCATACAACTGACAAAATTGCAGTGCATGAATAACATTTATATAGAGAGACTGACAGGAAATTGAACACAGAGGAATGCTGGGAAGAAAGTTGAGCGGACATGGCGTGGAATGGAAAAGCTGGAAGTGCAGTCGTCAGGTAAGGTCGGAAGTGGAGGGTTTAATGGATGAATGGAATCATCTGCCAGTCTTCTTATTGTATGTTTTATTCTTCTCCTTTTCTGTTGAACGAGAGAGAGAGATGTTAGTGCCTTGTACAAAACCCACTTTCTTTGTGTTGTCCCCGTCAGCTTCTCCTCAAGCGCGCGTCTGTGACAGTATATTTAATTTGTCAGAATTATGAATAACGCAATTAGGATGAGATTGTTCTGTCAGAATCTATTAATATTTGTTAAGTTTTACATAGCATTTAATATGATAACAGAAACTTCATTATTTTGTGTTTTTTGTGCAATGCATAAAAACCACATAAAGAACTGCACTGTGTGTTTGTAACTGCGTGACAGTATGGCAAGTATCCTAGGATTTCAGCAGTATTCCTTTTTGTACCATTTTCCTTTGTTTTTGTTTGATTTACTAGGGGGTTTCACCCCCTGCTCGCTTCGCTAGCCAACTCCCCCCCAGCACTATGTGCCATTGTGAAGAGAGGGGCTGAACGCACCCCAAGGAGACGCGGCCGCTCCACTGAAACCCCTCTTAAACTGTGAAACAATGGGAAACAAATATATATATATTTTACCTCCTCTTTGCTCGATCAGCTGCTGGCCTGATGCTCCTGCCGTGCCGTGTGATCTGCATCTCGTGTGGCACTTCGAATATTTAAAAGCCTGTACAGCAGCTGTCCTGTTGTCTCACTTTGTCTCTCTTATCCTCCAGACATCCTCAAACACTATGTGATCTCTTTTCGCTGTTCTGTTATTTCACCGAGTAATATTTTGCATTTGTTTGCACTAATGCGATCTTTACTCTCATTTTTTTGAGACTTTCAATTCTCCTATTTCCATTATCTCTAACCTGCTCTGCATGTGTATCACGGGACTTGCTTCGAAAGGTTGTAAGAATGACGTGACTTGTCTGTCTCGTGGTACATGAAAGTGTCTCTCTGACTCCCTGTCTGTCTTCCAAAGATCACGTCTCGTCGCAGGAAAAAGTCTCGTATCGTTGCAAGATTTTTTTTATAATAGAGAGATCTATATTTTGTTCTGTGTTGTATTTTTATTCCCATTCTCTTACCTTAATGTCTGTCTCTTAGGAATCATCATGTGCAGCATTAATTCAATCTACAGTTACCTACCTGAAAGTTTTATATAAGCCTGCTGCCAAATTCACGTTGCTGGGGCATTCATTGGGTTCTGGAAGTGTGTTGTGTGGCTATCTTTGTGCTTTTCCTTTTGTTAAAAGGCTAGTGGTGTGTTGAGAGATTCTCATTCTGGATCTTTTTTAAGAATAATATCTTTTGTTATTAAGGTTTTGTGAGTGTTATTTTCTGAATTGCTGGATTTGGAATTTTATTTGGAACTTTTGTCTTTAGATTTCTTTTGCCTTTTCTAATAGATTAATGTTATTGCATTCTGTCATGAAGATTAACTTTAAAAAAAAATTCTGACATCATTATATGTGTTTCTGTGTTGATTTGGTGTAGTTTTCTCCTTTTGAAAGGTTGTAGCTATAGATAGCTCTTTGATCTATAACTTCAAGACCTTTTCCATGTCACTAATGCATATGTCCCATACTGTATGAAATCCTTCAATGATGATAAAAATCCACACAACTACACACACATAGGTGATTCATTCCTAGAATTACTCTGCTGACTCTCATACATTTCTATAGGTCAGAAACCAACAATTACTTTCAAACCATAGTTCACACTGATGGTCTCCCTGTGGTCATCCCGGAGGTTCCCAAACTGCTAGAACTAAAAAGCATGAAGTAAGGGATCTCTTCCTCAAAGCATACACAACATCACATTGTGAAACCCAATTACTCCATTCGGTCTTGTTGGGAGAAAAGAGAAGTGGTAGGTGCTGTAGCAGCATTGGGCCCAAGGTAGGAAATAATCCTGGACAGAACCCATTCACTCACACAGGGTCAGATCTTGATTTGAAAATTCACTTAACCGACACAGCTTTGGAGATGTGTGAAGAAAATCCACACAAATATAGAAAATGCACATGAAAAACAATTTGGGACAAGGTTAAATCTGTGAGTCTAGATCCGTGAGGTGGTATTGCTAGCCACCGTGATTTTATTACAAAATATTAAACAAAAAGTCTCCACTCTACATTGGCTTGCTCTAGGTATGTAACACATGCAAAGTATATTGTTATTTTTCAATTCAGTGACAGCAATAAGAAAAAGTAATGAAATAGATGTAAACTGTAACCTCAGCAGATAGTCACAGAAAGAAGAAGGTAATCCTGTCTCAAATTTAAATCAGTACCAGTATAAATGTACTGTTAGATAATTGGGTTCTGTTCTCCACACCCACCTACTGGCCACATTTAGACACATTAGCCCTTTCAGCCTTGAAACATCTGCCTCACAACCATCAAGCTCCAGTCTTGTTGATATTGTGTCCTCACAGCTGGCGCAGTGGTAGTGCTGCTTCTTTGCAGTAAGGAGATTGTGGGTTCAGTTCCCGGTTCCTCCCTGTGTGGATAACGCTTTGAGTACTGAGAAAAGCCCTATATAAATGTAATGAATTATTATTATTGTTGTTTGTGAGTTCATTTTTAGTTTATGAGTTTAAGTGGTCTCCTTATAACTTCTATTAGATATTAAAATCTCAAAGTAATGTCTAAAATCAAAACTAAATTTAAAAAGTGCATCCAATATGATCCAGCATGCAGATTCAAAAGCTTTCATTAGATGCTAGTAAAGTAGAAAACACATTTTATCGTGAATTCAAGTTCTGAATGGTGTGTAATACAGTGTCTACATTACACAATGTATTTTATTCTTCTGCCTGAAAATAATGCACGTACTATTTTTTTCTGTTGTTAGGGGTGTTGAGCAACACCTATATTTTATGTTAATTGATTCAAAGATATGCTACAAGACCTTGGTAAACTAAAACATTGACTTGTTCCATTGACTTGACAAATAACACTATGCTAGAGTCAGTTTGATATATAAAAATACCCAAATCTGCTAACATTTATTCAGTAACAGACTTTTTTTAAAGAGATAGAAAAATGATGCGTAAAAAAAGGCTAAACCATGAAAAAATACAAATATAATTGCATGTTTTGTCTAGTACTCTTATATTTCAAAAGTAAGCAACTTTTTCACTCTGGGCAGGCAAAATAGACGTCTGTGCTGCACTTGAGTCTAGTCCCTGAGTCTCCTTTGTGTCTGTGTCTTTCTTCTGCATTGTTTTCAATACTATTTCTTCTGAGATCACCACGTTCAGTTTTGCACTTGGGGTTAATTAGACAGTGTTATCACTGGAACCCCAGACTGGTATGTATGTCAGAAGATTAAAGTATTCTGATATTATCTGCTTATCTTCATTTTCTGCAGATCTTTGCTAGTAAATGTGGTAGCATTGAATGTCACTGCTATTATAGTGGTAAGAGAATAATGACTACAGTATTATTCAAGGTTACTGAAATTTCTTGAAGCATGTCATAAGCTGATTCATTTCTTTTCATCAACATATAATGAATGGCACCAATCATTTCATTTTTTAAATACGCTTAAAACAACATTAATCATATGAAGGACATTTTGATCAATGTGCATTCTTTAGCTAAACTTACATTTTCATTTTACCAGAATATGAATACAACATGTCCTATGAACATCCATCCATCCATCCATTTTCCAACCCGCTGAATCTGAACACAGGGTCACAGGGGTCTGCTGGAGCCAATCCCAGCCAACACAGGGCACAAGGCAGGAACCAATCCCGGGCAGGGTGCCAACCCACCACAGTCCTATGAACATGCATATATATAATTAAGGCATGTTGTAATCATTTGATATTATATATACTATGTTGCCCCATGAAACCCCACAGACAGATGTCCAAGACACACTTGTAAAAGCACCAAGAAGAATTCTTTAATATTTTTCTTCCAATATAGTGCACAAAGCACCTCACACCCCACAATTCACAAATCAATAATAAACAATAATCAATAATCACAATCCTCCATTCCTCCCAGCAGCTCCGTCACTCTACCACCCAAATCCAGCTCTCCTCGCTGGGTTTCCCAAAGTCCTTTAAATAGTCCATGACCTGGAAGTGTTTCTTCTCCGGGTCAACTGCCACATCCTCATTCCTCAAATAGCCCGGAAGTACTGCGGGCTTCTGTCCTCGTGCCTCTGAAGTACTTCCAGGTATTAATAACAGTAGGAGCCCCCAGGTTCCTTGTGAGCTCCCCCTGGCGGCACCCACGGCACCCAACAGGGCTGAGGAAACGGACTCCATGTCCCATTATGCCCTGAGGGAATCCGGGGAACCATTTCTGTCCAGGGGAGCTGCCATCTAATGTCCCAGGGGAAGCAGTGTCCTAAAAAGCCTGCTCTTCCTCTTTCTTTCTGTTCAGGGACGTCCCGGCCAGACTGAAACGCCGGCCGTCCATCACAATACATATATATACTGTATATATATAATCGCTTTGCTCACCAACCCCTGGGCGGGCTGTATGCGCTAGCCACTTTCACGGATCTGCCGCTCGCTTATGGGCAAGCAGATGTACAATTTAAACAGTGTCACACACGTGCGAATAGGAGGCAGCTGAAGGGCTTAACAACTAGTAGTAACACATTTGCCCAGAGGGCGGCAGGGTGAACTAACTTTCCTGGGAAATCCCACCAGGAGTCGCTGCCTCAGCTCGGGACACAGCACTTCCGGTCCCAGCTCTGAGGACGACATCACTTCCCCCAGACTCCCTATAAAACCTCACTCCCTTCCTCAGATTTCAGTTCTGTTTTCGACTCTGTCTTGTAAACATTACTCGCTACCAAACCTTTTCCTTTTGCAGCCAGGAACACATTATACAGGTGGCTGCCCCAAACCTTTGCAATGTCCGCTGTCCTTTCTTGTCACAACAGATTTTTATTTTCAAGGGAATTGTTACATATGCATAATAGAACTAACTATTTTATATTACACCAAGTAATTAACCATAGTAAAAAATAGTAAAACGTAATAAATTGAAAGAAAATTGTTTCATGTTGCATTAGAGGTATTCGTTGTGTTATATGTTTTTGTTCCGTTTGGCCTTGAAATTAGTTTTTAAACTTACACTTTTACTATAAAACTTAAGTAAAAACAATTTTTAATTAAATTTTCATCAATATCGCATTGAATTTTGATTCCGTGGTTGGACTTACATCGTGACAATGCAACGTATAACTGCCCGTGAGTGAACATCGTTTCTTTTCTTATTCTCTAATAAATAAACCGACATTTTTGAATGTTTGTCCCTGTGATTTGTTAATTGTCATAGCAAAAGATATTCTAATGGGAAACTGTAAATGTTTTAATACGAGTGGCATATCAAGATCTCCTTTGGTGTCTAATGTTATCTGCTAAAGATGTACTACATTACCTTTCTTATCGCCTATTAAAATTTAAATGTCAGAATTGTCTGACCAATTTTGAATACAGCTAATCTTCTCCTATTGCATATCCCATCACTCAGACATAAATTATGCAATAACATTATGATACATCCTTCTTTCAACAGTAATTCGGCCGGTGGAAGACCGGATGGTGTTAATGGTTGTAGGTATTCTATGGGATATTGTAAATTGATGTTTTCATTTTCCACACCGTCACCACCTACTGTTTCAGCATAGTCTATTGATACGCATTTAACCAATTTGCTGTGTAACCAATCAACAGTTTTCATGTTAATTTGTTTCATTTCCTCATTTCTTCTGTTGATAACCCTTTAGGATGAAATTCTTCAATAAGATTTGGACATAATAAGTTTTCTTTTATTGGGAACTTAAAGTGAGGAAAATGTAAAAATTTATAATTGCTGAAAGCGCAGGAACTGTATCTGACAAAAGCATTCACACGAATAAGAGGTGAGAGGACTGTGGGCATGGGCCATTAACCTGAAATGGTTGAGAGAAGGGTGGGACCTGAAAAAATGACTTGTCTCAAGATTTTCTTTTATAATAGAGATATATATATATATATATATATATATATATATATATATATATATATATATACAGTACCAGTCAAAAGCTTTAGAACTCCTCAGTTTTTTTCAGTTTTTATGTAAATGCATGCAGTTTAATGTCTTAGTGTTTCATGAAATCAAATAATTAAAATAAGTTAAGGAACCACTAAGTGTACAAAATTCTACTCAAATTTTTGATTCATCAAAGTAACCACCTTTTGCTGATATAAAAGTCAAACTGTGGTAACCCTTTTGATTCTTAATGTTAGTCATTCTGTGCAAGTCTCCAAGGGCCTCATGTATAAATGTTGCATATGCCTGTTTCCATGCTCACATCACGATATATAAAAACTAACCTTGCCGCAAAGCCACATACATTCTCATGGCAGCACAACACATTGCATACGCACATTTTCTGCTCAGTTTTGCAGACTGGCGGCACCCAGCGTCAAAGCAGTGTTTACTGTTCCAGTGTGGTTTCCCTTTCTTTTTTAGATTTATATCTAAGATGTGGCTTTATCAAATAAACTGAAATTAATCGCATATTGTTTATAAATTTAAGGCATCTGATTGTAATCAACATGTAACAATAAAATGGTCAACAGAATGGCCAAACTATTCCAAATACCATAGCTGCTTTACTGCGGTGGTTTGGCACCCTGCCCAGGATTGGTTCCCTGCCTTGTGCCCTGTGTTGGCTGGGATTGGCTCCAGCAGACCCCCGTGACCCTGTGTTCGGATTCAGCGGGTTGGAAAATGGAGAGATGGATAGCTGCTTTAGCATTGTTACTCTCAGTGCACCACTCAGTGTATTGTAACTGACTGCATCTGAGTGTGGAATTACAGCTCTACAGCAGCTGATATATAAATGCAAAGAATTATTATTATTATTATAAGAAAGCTCTATAGGGGATTGTGTTGAGAGTGCAAAGAATTATCGGGATACAGCATCTATCCATGGAGAACATTTATAGCATACGCTGTCTCAGCCATGTGCACAGGCTATTTGAATTTCTCCCATTTGGAAGATGCTTCAGAGCCTTCAGGTCCTATAGGGACCTCACGGTTTGAAACAGTTTCATCCCAAGAGCTATAAACACACTCAATCAGTCCATTAAGTGCTCCTTGTAGAACTGTTTGTACTTATAAGTACAATTACCTCACTGTAAACTTGCACTACAGTTTGTGATATTGCACAACCTGAGCCACTTATGCTTTCATATTGTATATTTTTCATCATAGTATTATTATTATTGTTGTTCTTATTTTATCATTTTATAGGAATATAAGTTTATGGAGGATTTGCATATTGAATCTCATTGTACCGTACAATAACAATAAAGGAATTCAATTCAATTCAAACAGAATACAGCACGCATTTACAGGTGATGACGATTGGCTTCTAAGTCTATGTAGATTTCCAAGAGCTATCTTCTTGGAGCTCTTGATATCATTTTTAAGATAAAATGCATTAAAGTTTGTATATTACATTATACAGATAAATTTTTAACTTCGTTTAAATAATGTATACTATTAATAATTAAACATGTGGGCACGGTGGCACAGCAGTAGCGATGAGCTGGCACCCAGTCCAGGGACTGGTCCTGCCTTATGAGTGTTGTCCACTGCCTTCAGACTCTGTGGGCTCCTTTTAAGGTGGACCCAGGAATGCTTCTGGTGCCATTGTGTGTCCTCTTGGAAGCAAAAACCAGGGAGGTCCTCTCTTGACAGTGCCCTCTAAGGCCACCCAGGGACCCAGACAGGTCTGCACTTCCAGAATCCAACTCCCATGTGCCTCTGTGGGTGTCCAAACTGGGATGGTTTGGGAGGACCACTGCCACTTGTCGTATAGGGGATGGAACTTGTCTTGGCCTCCAGCTTCCACTTATCCATCCTTTAAAACTCTCTAGCAGGGCAAGACTTACACCCACACACACACACACACACACACACACACACACACACACACACACACACATATATATATATATATATATATATACGAGCTGTATATACCCGGCGTTGCCCGGGGCAGAAGTAACCTAATCGGTCAAACACTTACATATATACCAAAGTAAACGTAATCGGTCAAACAGTTACATATATAAAAAAACCGAACCTAATCGGACAAACAGCTTCATATATACAGAAGCGAACCTAATCGGACAAACAGCTAATCTATATACATAAGCAAACCTAATTGGTCAAACAGTTACATAAATACAAAAGCAAACCTAATCGATCAAACAGCTTCATATATACAGAAGCGAACCTAATTGGTCAAACAGTTATGCATGTGCAGAATGATTTTACAAACATTATGCGTGTTAACAATCATTAAAAAGAAAAGATTGAGGAACTCTTCTTCTATATGTGATGAAGCCACTAATAAGACAGATTTTTTCAGGACCCAGCTGTTTCATAACTAAACTACTGCCACCCCAAAGTAATGCCTAATAGTGGTTTTTGGGGTAGCTGTGGAATAAAAAGGGTGTTTTTTAGTCAGTAAGAATCTGACACTACCCTTCAGTACGGGCTGAAGGGTGCCTATGTAAGGTTTTACATCCTTCCCGTATGGAAAAAAAAACATAGTAAACTTTTTTTTGATCATTATAGATAATCTCAGTCAAATCGAAGTACGCATTCTCAATTTATTTTTATCTAATTTTTACTTTTTCACAAAGCCATCCCATGCCAATTTGTATGAATAAACTTTTGCTAGAGAGTTAGCAAAAGTTTATTCATGCACATATTTTAATTCGGATAATCTATCTCTAATCAAGGTTCTCATTTTCATTCTAATTTAAAATAATAATAGATACTCATTTTTTTCTTCTGTTTTAGAAAAACCAATCTATGCCACCTACGTCTTCGTCAAGTCAGCTTCATCCAGCTTTATCACATATAGAAGAAGAGTTCCTCAATCTTTTCTTTTTAATGATTGTTAACACGCATAATGTTTGTAAAATCATTCTGCACATGCATAACTGTTTGACCAATTAGGTTCGATTCTGTATATATGAAGCTGTTTCATCGATTAGGTTTGCTTTTGTATTTATGTAACTGTTTGACCAATTAGGTTTGCTTATGTATATAGATTAGCTGTTTGTCCGATTAGGTTCGCTTCTGTATATATGAAGCTGTTTATCCGATTAGGTTCGCTTTTTTTATATATGTAACTGTTTGACCGATTAGGTTTACTTTGGTATATATGTAAGTGTTTGACCGATTAGGTTACTTCTGCCCCGGGCAACGCCGGGTATATACAGCTCGTATACATATACACACATACATGCAGTTTTAATAACACAGAAATCAATATAAACATTAACATCATTATCATATGAGAATATGAAGTAATATATAAGAAGCACATTTCATATAAATATAAATTATTAAACAGTAAAATCTTCTTCTGTAATTTGCTACCGTGGCAATTTGTGTGTCTGTCCAGGATTTTAAATGACCTGTAGCTCGCAAACCGTTGCACCTATACACTTGAAATGTGGTACACATATAGTACGTCACGTCTACTATCCGCTTTATGGGTGATGATTGTTTTAGTCTTTTTATCTTTATTTTATTTTATTGTACAATCAAGTCGTATCTGCGCACAGCAGGGCAGCCCGTGGGCGGATGCGTATGGTGTATTCACTCGATGTTATCGTGCATTGCGCTGTCAGTGGTATTTTGATAAAAGAATTTGAACAACATATAAGAAGCGTATAAATTATTAAACAGTAAAACATTAACATTTAAGAAGTAAAGTTACATTAAGTACTACTGCTGTGCCTTTGGGTATACCTCATTTTTTGTTTGCCCATTACATGCTTAAATGTATACATTTTTTGGTGCACCTACCCGAGAACACGCGACATATAACCGAGCGTGGGAGAAGCATGGATTTTAAACACGCGTTGAGTTGATGTGCTGGTCTCCCTCGTGAAATAACTGGTAATGTTTGACTAAAATCTACAGCGAGTAAAACGACATTAGCTCCTATTTTTTTTTTTTACAATCTCTGAGATGTTGCTTTTTTCGGTTCAAGGCTTCATAAGCTCTTTTATGTTGTATGGTGTACTTATCCCAAACCATCATCTTTGAATGTTGCAAGACTTTCGCCTTGTATGTAGATCGGGGTAATTACATTCATTGCATTCCTAGTCTGAATCACAATGTGATTGTATGGGTGGTTACCTGGCACTGTAGGGTTGCCACCCGTCCTTTAAAATACGGAATCGTGCCGCGTTTGAGAATGAAATTGCGCGTCCCGTTTTGAATCAATACTGGACGGGATTTATCCCGTATTTTTTTTATCATTTTTTTTTTAAAGCAGCGTCTCATGCAAATCATCCCACACGCATTTTATGAAGATGCCTCCTTTCCTACTTTTGATTGGGTAATACTTGATGTCATCGTTAGTTTGATTGGTGTTTTTAACTGTCCAGTGAGTAGGGCGTGTCTTTCAACCGTAAGCAGATTTTTTGCACTGGTATCACTGACCTCGACGACGGCGACGTTATACGTCAAAAATAAATTACGATAAATGACGATTTTAGCGATACTTTATTATGACGGCGGCTACATAGACACGATCAAATAAAAACAAAAAAATCAAATAATCATTCTACATTTTCAAAACGTCGAACAAACGACGGAATGAAAAAAAAAGGCCCACCCGACGACCCACCCATTCCATTTTTATATATATAGATATATATATATATATATATATATATATATATAT
Source organism: Erpetoichthys calabaricus (assembly GCF_900747795.2). NCBI lineage: Eukaryota > Metazoa > Chordata > Cladistia > Polypteriformes > Polypteridae > Erpetoichthys > Erpetoichthys calabaricus. The sequence continues at coordinate 59,832,111 of NC_041395.2, read as the reverse complement.
ATATAGTATAAACACGGCAAGGGGCTTCCTGAGTAAAAAAAATAAACACTTAAAGAATCAGGACATCAAGCCACCCTGGCAAAATTCAAATTAGTAGCAAGAAAGTCCCTTCACATACCAGTGTGGGTAAACAGCTGTCAGTGCCCTGTAGTTTTATGGTTCTAGCACACATAACAGACAACTGAGACTTTCTGTACAAGCACAGAGTTCTCCTCAGGTTACCAGTGGACAGATAACTCAGAAGACATCAAGGATCCCGAGACCTCTGGGTGGTTATGAGGAATAGTTAGAGGCCTATATGAATTGCCTCAAACAACCAGGAAGCAGCGCAGGGTACCTATGAAGAATGATACAGTAATATGTTGTGAAGAACTGAGTATATCAATCTTTATGTTCATATTGGGCCTCAAGTATGCAATATGATCTCAGGGTGCTAGAGGGAGCAATAGAGAGGGTAAGGAATCTGCACTTTCTCAAAGGCATACCAGGAGGGGGAATTACCCCAAAATGTGGATTATAAAACCACCTCAGAAATGTGGAGTTTTAAGTGGGCAAGTGGACAAGCCATCCCATTCTACAGAAAGGGAGAGAAACCTTTAGTAAGGCCCAGAGAGCCAGCAGATCTGATACATCCTTAATGGGTCAAGATGGCATCCATCCATTTTCCATTTTCCATACCCTCTGTATTCTGAGCAGGGTTGCAGAAAAGTTAGGTATCAGGTCAGGATCAGATTACTTCACCTAATACAATTTCTTGTATTAGAAATTTGTTCGTTTTTGCACACCCTTGGGGTCAGAGCACAGGGTCAGCCATTGTACAGCACCCCAGGAGCAATTGCAGGTTAAGGGCCTTGCTTGAGGGCCCAGCAGAGTAGGATCCCTTTTGGCAGTAACAGGGATTCGAACTGGCAACCTTCTGGACTCCGACGCAGATCCCTAACCTCACAGCCATCACTCCGCCCATTCCTGCAGGTAATGTAAGATACTGTACATCCATAAAGCTATATCCTCATTCTTCAGATATTGTTGAACTGCGATAAATGATGCCTCTGCTTTAATCAGTTTTCCTTAGGTAATATACTGTATATATATTTTTTATATACATATAAATTAGATCTGGTAGCTCTCTTGCCGTCTTTATGCATATGCCTTTAAATCAGGAAACAATATGAACCTATTTCTGATAAAGTGAAAGTTTGTTTTACACTTACCAAGTGTTTAAATTTTGCTTAATAATGCCCATGTTGTTTTTCTATTTTGTACACTTACATCTATTAGAAGGTGCCATAATATAAATTATTCATAATATCCAAATAACTATGGCATTTTTTGTGAATTGATGATAAGATGCTGTATAAATAAAGGTATCTCTCTATTATAAAAAAAAATCTTGGAAGGAGACGAGACGTGATTTTCTCGGAGAGACATTTATATGTCCTGTGAGATGAGTCCACACCTGGGGCCGCAAATACAGGACAAAGAGTAGATGACAAAGTAGAACGTCGTAAAGAATTAAAAAATGTTGGCACAGTACACATGCAGAGCAGGTTAGAGATAATGGAAGTACGAAAAAGGATAGGAAAGATTGCATTAGCGCAAACAAATGGAAATTATTACTCCGTGAAATAATGGAACAGCAAAAAGAGATTGAATATATTGTTCGGATTTAAACTTTAAGTTACAGACTTGTAGATCGTTTAGTTCATATTGCCAACGAGAAGTAAAAGATTCCAAAAATGGTGGGCGGGAATGAAGTCCTGTGAGACGTAGACTTTTAACATGAGATTTTTTCAAGTCATACCCTACTTACAACTATTTCCAAACATGACCACGGTCATCTAACCTCAGTCGTGTGAATGCTTTTGTCAGACACACTTTCTGCGCTCTCAGCTCTTATAAATTTTATCAGGACAATAATTTTATACATTCTAGATGACACGTCAACAACGAAGCGAAGAAGAAAGAGCACGGACAAACATTTGAGAAAGTCGTTTTATTTATTAGAGAGAAAGAAAAGATATTCACTCACATGTTGCATTGTCATGATGTAAGTCCAAACACAAAATCAAAATTCAATGCAATCTTGAAGAAAAGTTAATTCCAAAGTAAATAAAACATCAGTAACAACATACAACATAAGACAAGAGTACTTATTAGTACTTATTATTTGCAAACAGCCCACAATCAACCAAAGTAACAAACATTTTAAACAAATATCGTAAGAAGACTCTAAGTTAAGATGTTACCTTCGTTAATGTACTTTGCAGATTAGGGTCAGTACTATTAAGAAATGTTGCAGTCTGTTAGGCTGACTAGTTCCATATTGCATACCTGCCCTTGACCAATATAAGGTGCTTTCCCACCAACCTTTAGGAACTTCTACTGGAGTCTGTAAGGCACTATATACCACAAGAAGAAAAGAAAGGGAGAAAGGATCCATACAACAGAAATTGTTCAAAGAATAGCTCTCAATAACTAGTAACAAAACTGCTCACATATCATAGGCCTTAACCAGTCTTTACTATCTGATTCAAAATGACAAGTCATCTTCCTTACAGTTTCATAAATTTATATAATTTAATAACATCAAAGACACCCATGGAAATGAATGGAATTGTACTGTATTTACAACAGCAGCCAGGAACCACTTTTTCACAAGCAGAGTTATGGCAATATGGAACACACTGCTGAATCATGTAGCTGAAATTAAAATCTTGGCAACTTTTAAAAATTACAGTATATGGATAAGATATTGAGACACCCTAGGTATTAGTTAACCAAACAAGCTTATAATAATTTGCATATTGTGCATCCTACTCATTAAATTGATTTAAAGAAAATGATTTTTTACTCTCTACGGTGGGTTGGCACCCTGCCCAGGATTGGTTCCTGCCTTGTGCCCTGTGTTGGCTGGGATTGGCTCCAGTAGCCCCTCGTGACCCTGTGTTCGGATTCAGCGGGTTGGAAAATGGATGGATGGATGGATTTTTTACTCTAAAGTTTTTTCCTGTTTTTGTTTTATTTGGGAGATTAATTACATAATCAGTTGTCACACACGTGCGCATTGGAGGCAGCTAAAGGGCTTGAGTAAGGGCAATTCCGAATCAGACCAGGTTGTGGCAGAGTGCAAGGACTCTGTTTCTCTCTTTCCTGAAGACCATTCACGGGAGATTCCAACTGGCCCTCTTGACGTCACTTCCGGGTCCGTGTTTATGGAAGAAGACCTTGCTGGCTCCGGCCCCTGTGATATCATGTCCGGGCTCGAACCTATGGTTGACGACCCTCATGAGCCCAACCCCTTTGACCTCACTTCCTGTCTTCCCCTTTAAAAGCCTCCACCTTTTCCCTATTCCCTCAGTTCTGTTTTGGACTCGGTTTTGTGCACAGCAGTGCTATCATTTAAAACTCAATTTGCAGCCAGGAAACCAAATAGTGGCGTAGTCGGCAGGATGGAATGGTTCTGGAAGAGAAGGGGACGGGACCTGCAATGTACCCAGGTGGGATTGTACTGGGGCCGAGTTTTTAGGTGGGGACGGTGTCCCGTGGTTCCCGGCACACTTCACTAGGAAACCTAGGCAGGCCAGGGAGTGTGCGGGAGGGGCTCACAGAATTGGGCTGCTCTGGAGGGGGGAGGCAAAAGGGGCTTATTATGCTCTCTCGGAGGAGAGTGCCTGCCTCCCTGTGAATCTCAGAGCCCCGATTTCCACCTAGGAGTGCTCCAGAAAGGCAGGTGACTAGAGGTCAATTTAGTCAGACACCTAGAGCCCTCTGCCCGAGGACACAAGTACATTTTAGTCCTCGTGGATTATGCTACCAAATACAGTACCCTGACGCTGTTCCATTGCGCTCAGCTACTTCTAAAGCCATCGCACGGGAATTACTAGGGGTCTTTGTGCATGTCAGCATTCCTAAGGAAGTCCTGATGGACCAAGGACCGCCTTTTACCTCAGCGACGTTCAAGAAGACTGCCAAGTTACTTAAAATAAAGCATCTAAAGACCGCGGTATATCATCCTCAAACCTACAGTTTGGTAGACAGATTCAATCAGACTCTCAAAAAAATGCTTCGTAAGGTGGTCAACGAGGACAGAAGGAACTGGGATCAGCTCCTCCCCCTCGTCTTTTTTGCCTATCAGGAAGTCCCTCAAGCCTCCACGGGGTTCTCCCCTTTTGAATTATTGTATGGGCGACAACCCCGGGGCCTATTAGATATCTTAAAAGAAGAATGGGCAGAAGAGGCTCTTCCCTCTACAAAATATATTGGAGTATATCTCGCAATTACGTGATAGATTTGTTAAAATTTGGCCCCTCCTTAAAAGTCACATGGAAGAGGCACAAGCAGCACAGGTCCAATATTATGACCGTGGCACGTCTTTCCGGGAGTTCCGCCCAGGAGATCGCATCATGGTCCTAGTACCTACCTCCCACTCTAAGTTACTTGCCCATTGGCAAGGCCCCTACGAAGTCAAGGAGAGAAAAGTCAATAGTTGGTCGAGGGAGCAGGTTTATCACGTAAATCTGCTGAAACCATGGAAGGACAGAGATCCCGATCCCCCCTCCGGACAGCCTCGATCGCTCTTTGCTCACACGGCTAGCCTTAACTTCAGTGCGGATTTAAGTCCCAGACAGCAAGGGGAGCTGGAAGCAGTTATCCTGTCCGTCCCGGCGGTAGTGAGTGAAAACCCCGGAAGGACCTCTCTGATTGAGCACAACATTGTGACAGAGCCCGAGGCAAAAAGAGTTGAAGTGGAGCTTGAGATCAAGCACATGCGGGAACTAGGAGTAATCAAGGAAAGTCACAGTCCCTGGTCCAGTCCCATTGTATTGGTTGCTAAGCCTGACGGGAGTTGGAAGTTTTGCAACGACTTCCGTCGACGTAATCAAGTCTCCCAATTTGATGCTTATCCAATGCCATGAATGGACAACCTCCTCGAGTGGCTTGGACAAGCTCAATATTTGACCACACCGGACATTACAAAGGAGTAGGTTCCTTTAACAGACTCTGCGAAGGTTAAGACTGCGTTTAGTACCCCTAGCGGATACTGGCAGTATCGTCCTTCCATTTGGGTTACACGGGGCTCCGGTAACCTTTCAGCATCTGGTGGACAAAGTGCTCAGGCCTCATAACTCATACAGTGCTGCCTACCTGGATGACGTGGTCATCTATTCCAGCACATGGATGGAACACCTACAGCAGGTTCGAGCGGTATTGTGGACACTTGGTGAGGCTTGGCTTCGGATTAATCCCAAGAAATGTTTCTTTGGCTTGAGCAAAGAAAAGTATTTAGGGTACCTGGTGGGCCGGGGTACCGTGAAGCTACAGTGCTCCAAAGTAGATGCCATTTTGAAATGGCCCCGTCCGCGAACCAAGCAGCAGCTCCAAGCCTTTCTCGGGTTAGCGGGGTACTACCGCCGGTTTGTGCCCCAGTTCTCGGAGAGAGCAGCGCCCTTGACTGATTTGACAAAGAAGAGGGCCCCAAATATTGTGCTATGGACTGAAAAGACAGGCGCTGCATTTAGTGACTTGAAGCAGGCCCTTACATCCGCACCTATTTTGAAAGCACCTAACTTTTCTTTACCTTTCATCCTCCAGACGGACGCTTTGGACACAGGCCTGGGTGCCGTGCTGACCCAAAGTGTCGATGGTGTGGAACACCCCATCATGTTCCTGAGCCAGAAACTGTTGGACCGGGAGACCAGGTATGCGGCGGTGGAGAGGAAGGCTTTGGCGATTAAATGGGCAATTACTCAGCTGAGTTACTACCTCTTGGGCCGGGAATTCACTTTGTCACGGACCATGCACCTTTACAGTGGATGGCTCTGCACAAGGAGTTGAATCTGTGGGTCACCCGGTGGTTTCTTGACCTCCAGCCGTACAGGTTTTTGCTCATTCATCGTCAGGGCTCTCTTCACACCAACGCCAATGCTCTTTCTCAGGTTCACGACTTCTTGGTTAAGGTCACCCGACCCAATGGGGCTAGGCTGAGTGGTGGGGGCCTTGTCATACACGTGCGAATGGGAGGCAGCTAAAGAGCTTGAGTAAGGGCAATTCCGAATCAGACCAGGATGTGGCAGAGTGCACAGACTCTTTTTCTCTCTTTCCTGCAGACCATTCACGGGAGATTCCACCTGGCCCTCTTGGCATCACTTCTGGGTCAGAACCTATGGAAGAAGACCTTGCTGGCTCCGGCCCCTGTGATGTCACATCCAGGCTTGAGCCTATGGCTGAAGACCTTCATGCGCCCGACCCCTTTGACCTCACTTCCTGTCTTTCCCTTTAAAAGCCTCCACCTTTTCCCTATTCCCTCAGTTCTGCTTTGGACTCGGTTTTGTGCACAGCAGTGCTATCATTTAAAACTCAATTTGCAGCCAGGAAACCAAATATACGGGTGGCTGCACCAAACCTTGCTATGGCTCTTTGTGGAGTTTGTGACACAGTACAATAATGTACTGTTGAAAATGTAGAACTTACACAGGTGTGGTGATTAACATTTTTATTTATTTTTTCCTGGTTTTACTTCAACCATCAAAAAAATCATTTATACCGTTTTTCTATGGGTTTTTAACCCAGGAAGCTCATTTTTGACATACAATTTTTTGTTTAAAAGCTGTTTATTTTTTCACATTTATTTTGACACGTTGACATGTTGCTCTTATAATGGGCACTGCTTATTATACCATAGTATACCATTATTGCCCTAAACCATAGTAATGCATCCCATGATGCATCAGGGCTGTGTGACGGTGATGTCATAAGTGTGACCTTATAAAGGTCACCAGTTCATCTGAGATTAGCTAGACTAAAAGATGTCCCATGCAACTTACTTTTGATCCCTGATATGGAAATTGTGTTTGAAATTAGGACTTGATTTTTGGTTAGTGTTTGTGGCTTTGACAATTGTTTTCCTGACTCCCCGTTTTGACTTTAGCTTTGTTTTCTGGTCATGTCTTATTCTCGCAAAATCCGCACTAACTTCTCCTCTGCAGTTAGCAAAGAATCTTGCATCCTATGGCTCATCAACTGAATGACTGAATTCAAATAGTTTTCTTGAAAAAGTCACTTACAGTAGTTTGATAGGTCACATTGGATGAAATTATTATATCTTCTTTGAACTGAATTGCCCTTAATTACTTCAATTTGGCCATTTAATTTTTTTTTTAAAGAAATTAGACTTAGGTGCTAAAGTTTTTAAGAATAATATGATTTTAAAAGGGTGATTTCTCTGTATTTCATTGTATTTTTCCAACTGGAATTTTATGTCAAAAAACATATGTTTTACAGGACATCACATTTTTTTACCCCGATCACCACAGAGAAATAGCTTTAACTTCTGCTGTGAATGAAATTAAAGTATTCTTTGATGATCAAAATTCTGCAATTATTATGCTTTTAGATGCTTGTGACATTATGGACCACAGCATTTTATTACCATCCTGAGAACTTAATTAGCCTGTCAGACACTTTTCTTATGTGGTTTACTTCATATTTTTGTTATTATTCAAATCTGGTATCTCTTTATGCTGTTGACATGGCACTCTACATTATAGATATAATCTGATTATTTCCATTCATACTGGAAGAAACAAACAGGATTTCTGGTTTTAAAATTCATTTGAATAAGAGGGCACTTTTCCCAGTCAGCAATCTTGCATGCCATACTAAATTAAACAAAAAAAAAAAGATATGTTTAAATTTAATTTCTTTCATGTGGTGGAAAGGCTTAGTAAAGCTTTCTTTAGCTGGGAGAATTAGTACTAACTTAAGGTTAATTCCAGCTTTGCTACTGGGTTGCGAATATTTATGCTTTTAAGACAATGGAAGGAATCAGAAGGTAACTAAGCTATTCTTGGTTAGCTTTGAAAAAGAAACTTTGCTCGGATTTCGCTTTCTGTTCTGCGTTTTGTACTCTAGTCATCAGTAACAATTTCCAAATTTACTGGTGTTCCAGTATTGCATCAGTTGTCTAAAATATTGTAGCAATGTAGGAAACACTTTAAGGCAGAGATGATACTCTCTGCTGGTCAAGTGCACAATAATCTTGTATTTCTGCCTCTATAAACTTCTTGGTATTTACTGCATAATTATTACATTTTTTTCAAAAAGCATGGAATCTGGTAACAGAATTCCCTCATTCCTGATTGTAATTAGATATGGTGTTCTTCAATGCTCAGTGCTGGGACCAGTTCTTTTTTCTTTTTAAATGCTACCATTAGGAGATCAGATTCCGAAATATAATATGACCTTCCATTTCTATGCTGGTGATGTGTGACTTTATCTTTTCATAAAATCGATTGATACTTCTTTAATTACATGATTAATTAACCGCTTTAGCAAAGTCAAATGGTGTGCTAATTATTTGTCTATAAATGCAGAAAAAAATAACCTTTTAAGTTGTAGAAAATTGTACAAATAACAATTTAATACTGAAAACTACTAAGTAGGAATACGTAGTAGGACTTGGAACATCAGTGTAGTAAAATTCAAAAATGAATAGGTATTATTTATCATTGATTTAATTTTTAGTTGTCACATTTCCACACAATCACCAAAGACTTAAAGTGATTTCTTAAATATCCTGGATCTTGAAAAACATATTTATTTGCATAAAACAAAATTAACTGCAGTAATGAAAGGATCATGGCAGTAGTAGTAGCAGAATTATTATGACATGTACAAAATATATTGAAATTTATAATTACATATCCTACTATATCTAAATTCAACAAAATAACACAAGCTCTTAAATACATGTTTTAACAAATAAATTCATTAATGGCTTAGCCATTCTCTTCACCCTTATCTTACTTAGTCTATTGACTCAGGTATTCTTGTCATTATCTATGTTAAATTGTTTGAATTCTGGATTAATTCCATCTTGTGGGTCAGCTCTGGTTGGACAGTTTGGAGACAAAGTCAGAGAGGTGAGATTGCGTTGGTTTGGACATGTGCAGAGGAGAGATGCTGGGTATATTGGGAGAAGGATGCTAAGGATGGAGCTGCCAGGGAAGAGGAAAAGAGAAAGGCCTAAGAGAAGGTTTATGGATGTGGTGAGAGGGGACATGCAGGTGATGGGTGTAACAGAGCAAGATGCAGAGGACAGAAAGATATGGAAGAAGATGATCCGCTGTGGCAACCCCTAACGGGAGCAGCCAAAAGAAGAAGAAGAAGAAGTGGCTGATTTGAAAAAAAAATGTGCTTATTAGTTTTTTTTTTAATGCTATTGATTTTTTTGAAATCACACAACATTCCATACAAATAGATCAATTTTTACAAAAATAGGATCGAAAACAAATTAACCCCGACCCCTGAGAAAGAGAGCATTGCTGGCAGAGTAAAACTTAAAGCTATTAAAAACAAGTAGATAGATGAATTAATAAGTGAATGAAGATAAATGGAGAAGAAAAAGAAAAGGGGAAGAGAATCTGCTTCCTCAGGGCTTTAAAAGCTTATTCTAAAATGTTATTGATTAGATCCTGCCAAGTTTTGAAAAAGTTCTGCACAGATCCTCTAAGTGAGAATTTGATTTTTTCCAATTTCAAATAATATAAAACATCAGTTACCCACAGACTTAAAAGAGGGGAGTTAGGATTCTTTCAGTTGAGCAGGATAAGTTACGTGCCAATAGTGAAGTAAAGGCAATCTTGTCCTTCTCCACTTTAAGCCTATCTGGGGGTGCACCAAACACAGCTGTTAGTGGATTAGGAAGGATTGGGACACCAAGGCTGTCTGAAAGGCATTTAAAAATTTTGGTCCGGAATGATGTTAATTTGGTGAATGCCCAAAACATGTGACCCAGCGAGGCTGGAACTTGATTGCAACGTCCGCAGGTTGGATCTGGTCCTGGAAACATTTTGGACAATTTTAAATGAGATAGATGTGATCCATATATAATTTTGAGCTGAATAATTGTATGCTTTGCACATATGGAGCTTAAGTGAATTCTCTGCATTGCTACCATCCACTCCTTTTCAGAGATGTTAAGTGGAAGATCCTTTCCACAATGTACCCTGTGATTTTAGAAAGAAAGAGACTTGAAAATGTTTTCACACTTTGTTGAGATGCTGTCTGAGTCTTCAAGACTGCACAATTCTTCTGGAATAGAAATAGGCAGGAGATAAGGAAAATTGAGCAGGTTCCTTTTAGTAAAGTTTCTGACTTGAAACTAGTATAAAAATTGTGTTAATGGGAAGTAAATTTGAACCGTAATTGTTCATAAGATGCAAAGACATTATCTGTATACAGTTCTGAGTGTTTTAATCCAAGACGCTTTTCAAACATTTTTATAGATTATAGATGACCTTGCATCTGCATTGGTTCCGTATTTGGAGTGATTGATGGACAATTTAATTATTTGTATATTGACGATAATTTATATTTACTGGGGCACAAAGCAGGGCAAAAAAATTATTTCTGTTGCAGACCATACTTGTGTATATTCATCAATCTGTGTCAATTTCCAGGTCATTATGGCTTGCATATTTACCGCCCAGTAATAAAATTCACAGATAGTGCCATGCCCCTTTCTGCTTTAGGTTGTTGCAGACTCGCCCTTTGGATGCATGGATGTTTCGAATTCCAAATAAAGGAGGTTATAATTGAGTCTAATTTAAGAATGATTTGTTAATGTATATAGGGATGCTCTGAAATAGAAAAATAAGTTTGGGAAGGATCTTCATCTTGACAGTATTGATCCACCCATCCATCCATTTTCCAACCCGTTGAATCTGAACACAGGGTCACGGGGGTCTGCTGGAGCCAATCCCTGCCAACACAGGGCACAAGGCAGGAACCAATCCCGGGCAGGGTAACAACCCACCGCAGGACACAGACAGTATTGATTCTACCTGTTAATGTGAGGTGGAGAGTAGACCATTTGTTCACATCTTGTTTAGTTTTTTCCATACAGATAGCAAAATTTAGTTGAAAAAGATCTTTATATTAACTTGTGATGTTTACCCTGAGGTATTTAAACTGATCTGCCAAAATAAATGGGAAGGTGTCTGGTCTAATATTGTGTGCCAGAGAGTTCACTGGACAAAGCACACTTTTATTCAGACTAATTTTGAGTCCAGATACCTTTTGAAATTCTTTTAGTTATTTAAGGACTACTGGTACAGAGGTTTGTAAATCTGATATACAGCATACAGTAACATATCATCTGCATATAGTGATATTTTCTGTTCAAGTCCTTCTCTGGTAACCCCCTTTATCTGTGATGTATTTCAAAAGTGAGAGGCCAAAAGCTGTATGAAGAAGATTAGAAGCTAAGGTCAGTATATTACATTAAACAAATGTCAAAGATTAGAAGCTAAGTGTCTACTTTCAATAAATCTGGTTTGATGTATGATATTTTAGAAGGGGGCAGCACGGTGGCGCAGTGGGTAGCGCTGCTTCTAAATTGGCCTTGGTGTGTGGGTGTGTTTGTGTGTGTCCTGCGGTGGCTTGGCACCCTGCCCGGGATTGGTTCCTGCCTTGTGCCCTGTGTTGGCTGGGATTGGCTCCAGCAGACCCCCGTGACCCTGTGTTCGGATTCAGCGGGTTGGAAAATGGATGGATGGATGGATATTTTAGAAGGATGCACTTTCTCAATCCTTCTAAGTAGAACTTTGGACTTTGGAAAATATCTGAGCATCATTATTCAGAAGTGAGATTGGTCTGCATGATGCACATTGTAATATGTTCTCATTTTTCTTTGGAAAGATGACAATTAATGCTTGGCAAAAAGTTTAAGTTAGAATGTGTTTGTCTCTAGCTTCTGTAACTGTTGCTAATAATACTGGAGTTATCTTATTTGAAAATGTTTTGATAAAATTCTACTGGGTTGCCATCAGGGCTTCTTGCTTTCCCACTTTGGAGTAAGTTTATAGCATCTTGTAAATCTAAGAATGTCAGAGGTTTATCTAGTTCCTCTGCACTAAGAGTATCTAGCTGTGGTATTTGTAATGAATCAAAAAAACTCATTAGATAGTGTCATCTTTTTAAACTGAGTAGAATATAAGGATTTATAGTAGTCTCTAAATGTGTGGGTTATATTTTTATGGTCAATGATTTTATCTCCATCTGTGTTGGTAATTTCTGTTACTGTGTTGCAAACTTCCTGCTTGAGGATTTGTTGAGCTAAGATCTTTATTATCCTCTGTGTTCATAGTAATGATGTCAGGATTTAAATATCTTTTATTGTCAAGATATTAAATTCTGATTGTAATACCTCTCTTTTCATATTAAGTGCCTCATTTTGAGAGCTGGCGTATTCTTCATCTATTCTGGTAATTTTGCTGATTTAACTCTAACGACTTCTTGGTTTCCAATTTATTTTTGTGGGAAATATATAAAATAATCTATTCTCTTAAAAAACCTTTAGAGTTTCTCAAAGTATTCCTGCAGAGACCTCTGAGGATGCATTTGTCTCTAAAAATAATCAATTTGCTTGGATATGAATTCTGTACAGTTCTCATTAGCTAATGACAGGGGGTTAAGATGTCAGCTATGAGACGAGTGTATAGGGTACAATGATTTAAGCTCCGTGATCAGAGGGATGTGGTTGGAGATAGTGTTGTACTTGCAATAAATTATTATCTATAAAGAAATAATGAATTCTTGAATAACTATGATGTACTGATGAGAAGAAGGAATATGCTTTTGAGTTTGGATTTAAAAATCTCCAAGGGTCTGATAAGTTATGATCCATTACAAACTTTCTGATTAGTTTTGCAGTATTAGATGTTATTGCCACTGTAGATGAAGAGCTGTCCAGATCTGGATTTAAAACACAATTCAAGTCTCTGGCCATTCTACTTTTATGAGCGTTAATATTAGGAATAGATGCAAGTACATTTTTGATTAAATCTCTATTATCCACATAAGGCACGTAGATATTTATCACATTTACTTTAGATTTAAATAAATTACACATCAACATTACATATCGCCGTTCAGGGTCAGATACTACGTCTGATAAAACAAATTAGATTGTTTTATTATTAAAATTACACACCTCTAGTTTTCTTTGTATAGCTGGAGTGAAAAATTTTGCTAATCCAATCTCTTTGCAACATAAACTGGTCCATACTTACTGAGTCTCTTGTAAAAATACTATCTTGGCATTTAGACAAGTTATGTCAGAAAATACATTTTTTCTTTTTAGATTGTGATTGAGACCTTTGACATTCCAGCTCACAAAATTCACCGTTTGGTCAAAGAGACACTGCTTTTGAACTTTTGAGGACATTTTGTAATCTTAAGTAAAGGTAGTACATTGTTTCATGCCATAGCTTTTTCCTGGGTATCATATTATTCCAGGCTAAGGTGCCTAAAATATGTTGGCACTTACAGTTGTTGGGGAAATAAAAGGATAAACAAGAAGTAACTTGCTGTCTTTCTTCATCTCCGACCATCCCCCATCCCTGCCCACAGTTTTGTTTTAAGGTACTGTTTCTGGCTTGTGATTTGTTGGATTTTGCTTCTTTTGTTCTTGCCCAGTTTTTTTTTTTTTTTGCTTAGTTTTTATAATCCTTTTTGATTATTGAAGTAAATATTTTAAATTTGTTTGTCTTTAGAACAGAGGTTTTTAATGATTTTCCACTCCTCCATTTGTAGACATTTTTGATCGTGTAGATTCCTGCAATAATGAAGGACAAAAAGGGAAGCAGGTATCAAAGAAAGAAAGAAAAAAAAAAAACTAGACCAGCAAAACCCAAAGCCAAGAATAGGCCTCACCCCAGGCAGCCTAGCCCCAAACTGAAATGGCAGGTTTCAAAATGCCCAGAGACGATAAGAGGGAAACTGTGAGACCTCTGGTTTCAACGTTTTATAAACTAGGGAGTTCCTTATCACATAGTTTCCAAAAATGTTACAAAAAGGCCCACAGAGGAAGGATCTGCCAATCTTCGGCTTGTAAAATATAAAGGATAGCTAAAGAATTTTTATAAAAATAATAGATTTGTTTAAAAAATGTTCTGCAGCACATAATGTTCCAAAGAGTACAAAATGCTCAAAACCATATATCCAGAAGGTAAATTCAAAAACAAAACACAGTGGTCAGAAAATGTAATAAATCATTAAAAGCACAGTAAAAATCACAAGAACTCACCAACACCACAAAGCACATTTAATCAACTGCCAGGGACTGTATCTCCTTCAGCCCTCCAACCTTGAAGGTGATGGATATGTGGCCTTAGCTTTTGAGAAGCCACCCTGGCTAAGGTTCAAATAGCTGTATTATATGAAAGACACCACCAGGAACTGCCCTCCGCCCTATATATCTGGAGGGTCCTCCACAGTTCCTGGTGGTTTATTATAAATTTTCTCTGGAATTTGTGTGTTTACTTGTGTGTTGCTGTGCCTAGTGTTATTTTCTTTTTTTGTATATTATTGGATTTTTTGACCTTCTACTCTGTTATTTTGACCTTTGTTTAGATTTTGCATTGGAACTTTGCTTTCTGAATTGCATTTAAAAACCTCTGTCTTTTGTGCTCTTCGGAGCTTCACAGTATTACAGAGAGGTTTTTGTGAAGAATAAATATTTTATTTTATAAAGATTTTACAAGGACCTTTTGTGCCTAATCTGGGTTGTTGATGAGATTTGCCCCTTTAGTGGGCATTTTTGGAAGTACTTTTGGGACTTACATGCTTTGGAACTCCTAGTTTATGACACCCACAAAACACAAGGAACAAGTAACGCAAGCACAAATACATAGAAATAACATTGTAGATAGAACTAATAAAAAATCAGAGCAAAGATTAACAAAAGTAACAACATTAACACAAACAAATGAATCAAATTTGAGGAAAAAAGACATAAAAAAGGAATATGAGAACCTCTGGTTGTTCTCAGGGGAGAACAACACAAAGCCCAACAAACATCACATTTCTTTATAATTAAGGAATTTATTTAAAGAAAAAAGGGAAAAGGCAAAAAACAAGCTTTGTCTGAAAGGCAAACCTAACAGCAAACAAATCAAAAATAATTGCAAGCCAGAAACAATACCTTTAATCATGAGCCAGCAACGAAATCTAAAAAATCCAAATGAAGCAAAGAATAACAAAAAACAAGAATCTAGAACACAAACACAATGCTAAAGCTTCACTATAAATACTAACTAGGTTAGTACCCCAGCTGCAAGATCAGTTGGCCTTACCTCCTTTGGCTTTGCATAAAGAAATCATAGCAGACAACTAAATAAACTAAATAAATCATTACCATTACCCCAAAGTGAAAACTAATTAATAGAAATCACAATATTGCATGAATATAATAAACATAAAATGAAGCACAAACAGGCACTAGGACTGAGGCTTTTGAACTGTGACCCTCTATAACCTTCCATTGTCCAAACTACTTCATGCATCACCAATATCTAGAAACAATAGCAGCCACAGAAGAAAGCACCCTGGCTAAATGCTGTATTCACCTCTGTCAACTTTTATTTGGGCGTCCTCCCAGCAGAAAATAATTCTCTCAGATTCTGAAAGTATTCTTTAATTCAACTTTTTTTTTGTGCTGACCTTGTGCCTTTGAAGTGGTACTGTAAATGGAAGTATCATTCTGAATTCCATTTCCCAGCTTTGAACATATTTAATCCATGGAGCTAACTCCTCCTGGTGGACTCAGATGAAACAAGTTAAGTACT
Source organism: Erpetoichthys calabaricus (assembly GCF_900747795.2). Lineage (NCBI taxonomy): Eukaryota > Metazoa > Chordata > Cladistia > Polypteriformes > Polypteridae > Erpetoichthys > Erpetoichthys calabaricus. The sequence goes on along the minus strand of NC_041395.2, from coordinate 59,816,482 downwards.
GTGGGAGGCAGTTGTATTTTGAGGACCTTCAAAATCTGATGTTTTTTGGAGAAATTGGGTTAAATAGGATTGATGAACTTTTTTGAATAGAATGGCTTGTTCTCCTCAAATCTGTTCTAATTTTATAATGTGCTGTCAGCAAGTGGATATAACCTACCAGACAGTGAATAACAGTGCACTTTGCTGGCCCAGAGATTCACTGGGGCTGTTGTATTATCTGCTCAGTTGTATTCTGTGTTGCTGCTGTGTCCATTTCTTCCTTGTGTCTAATATTTAGCAGAGGCACAATTTTATACTACTGGGTACTGAGGGAAGCCATGATGACCCTTTCCTATCACAATATACTGAATTATGATACTGTACATTGAGTAACTTTTGGCTCAGTTTGTGAACTTGTAATTACATGATGCACTGCAAAAGCCAAGTGAAAAGTATTTAAATCCTAACATTAAATCTAGTTTTCTTTATTGTAAGAATTACTGACTTGTTCAAAAATTTGTATTTATGATTTTTAGTTTACTTTAAGAAATCTTGTCAAGTAAATTTTGCTTACACCTTTGGCAGATTTTGTTTTTGCTAAATACAAGCAAAATAACATCCACTCAAAGTTTTTTGTCTAATTTTTGCATATGCATTTTTAGCAGTGTGTTCCTCAATTTTCAGGATTATAATTCTCTTTTAACTACATATAATATAAAGGATATGACATGCACTGTAGCTGCATCTGGAGGAATGAGGCTAGAGTCAACAAATAAAAATAAAAAAAGATGTTAGTAACAAGTTACTTTTCAAGCAGTTTGAACCTAGCGGTTTTAAGTGCTAGCAGAGGAAGTGATGTCATCTATGTTGTAACCAGAAGTGATGTCTTTGGGACTGGGAGTGACATCATCAAAGGCACCAGGCCTGGAAGTGACGTCAACAAATGCACCGGAACCTGTCAGGATTTCCCGGGAATGGTCTGCAAGAGACTGAGAGAGACAGTCAGCCCACTCCGCCACCCCCTGGTCTGACGTAGTATTACTGTTACTTAAGCCCTTTAGCTGCCTCCTAATCGCACGTGTGTGACAGCACCTATTACAAGACACGATTTGATCCCCTATTTTACACTGTTGTCTGTATAATAATGTGTATGCTATCTCAGCTAATACTGGCTTAAATGTCTTTTGTAATGAGTGTACAGCCATCCATTTTTAAACCCACCAAATCCAACTCAGTGTCAGAGGAAGTACTGGACGCAACGCAGGAAGAAACTACTTTTCATTGAAAAAAAGGCTCATTCAGAAACCCAAATAATCAAATATGGAACTGATTTAAAGTTACCAATCAACCTACCATCTAGATCTCTAGAATGTAGGCAAAAAACTGAAGTACTTGAAGAAAACCCACGCAGATGCAGAAAGAACGTGTAAAATACTGTAAATAAAAATGCTAACTGGGCTGGGATTGAAAATCAGTCTTGATCTTGAAAATGTGACCAAAATCATCCTGCTGAGCAGCCATTCACAGCAGTCCCCAAACAAATGCAGAAGTCTAAATTATTCATTGGAAAAGGAAAAGGAATCTGGAAGTACTTTTGCCTTCTTATTCAATTTCCCTTCTCATTTACAAGTTGAAAATGGCAAAATAATTAGCTTAATGAGTTTAATGATATTTTCATTTTCATGTCTTTTTTTTCACGTTTCAGACCTATTCAGCTTCAGATCTCATTTTGATTAAATTTAACTTCAGTTACAGAAATCTGCATTTCTCACTCCAGACAAAAAAAACCAAACCAGAATATTAGTACAGTATTAGTCTTTTTTTCCATTTTAAATACACAGACAGGCTGCATTTAGGTATGTAGACCTTGACCATTTTTAAGTAATATAAGTTTAGATATTTGGTGAGAATGAATACTAATTATTAACATTACTATTATCATAACACATTCTATATGTATTCAAAAACACAGCTTTAAGATTCTTGATCCTTAACTCAGTATTTTAAGTTTTTTTTCCTTGCAAGATTTTTTAAGGTTTATGATTACTTGTCTCAAAAATAACTGAATGACAAGAGAAACACACAAAATGCCTTTAAAAGTTAAAATAATAGTAATGATGTCAAGTTATACTGATCCCTGCACTGGTACTAATTTGCTAAAGAGTTTTGAAACACCAGGTATATGCTATGCCTAAAATAATAGTGGTTTAAAAATGGTGCACATTGTGAAGTACGCAGAGCGAAAGAAATATTAACACTCCTTTCCACAGTTACACTGGCTGGCTGGTGCAGAATGAAATTCCCATCATCTAATCATTTTTTTTTTCACAGAAATACAGCAGCAAGTCTGGCAGACGATTCCTTTTTTTTTTGAAGTAAGACCATTTTTGTTATCAAAAACAGGCAACACAATTTGAAGACAGAAAGAAGAGTCTGATTTTAATCCATCAATGAAGTAATCAAACTATATTGCCTGACAACACAGTTTCTTGTTGTCTTGGTGTAATAGCTATTAAGACATCAAAGAATAGAATATCATATAATACATGGCATCACTACAACATTACAGAAGCGATAACAGAGTGCATATTACACAATAAATACATTAAAAGTATGCCAAAGTATAGGTTTGCACTTATAAATTTTCAAAGGTAAGCAAGTGCTTAAAAAATCATTTAGGACAGTTGGAAGTAGTTAGACCAAGGAAATACAGAGGTGAATAAAACGTTATGACTATGATCACAGTACATAAGATCTATTGATAGGCAAAGTGGTTCTTGCTTTAAGTAAACAGTAACATTTTTATATTGGTAATAACTAGATAGATAGATAGATAGATAGATAGATAGATAGATAGATAGATAGATAGATAGATAGATAGATAGATACTTTATTAATCCCAAGGGGAAATTCACACTTTTTTTCAATTAAAACAGAAGGTTTACTTGAATATATTTTCTCCTCGCTTGCTGAATCTTGTGGTATATACTGTAGGTCCTGAAGAGAGTGTGCTTATAGAAACAGGTACAGAAGCAATGACTAAATAAACACAATTTAGATAAACATGGGTATTAATTAATATTACAACTGAGAAATGTATATTGCACCGCATGGATACTTCCTTTTCAATATTATTCAGGAGGAGAATACAGGCTTGTGAAATTATGATGCCTAAATGATACTTAAATTTATAAATGTGCGTGACACTGTGAAAGGAAACTGTTAAAATTTATACTAGAGAGTGCAGACATTAACTGAATATAATATCCATTCTGAATATAATATCCATTCTTTTGTCCATTTTCTTAACCCACTTTATCCAACTGAAGACTCAATGGTAGAATATTATATTTATTTACTCACCTACATTCCAAACTTAATCCAATTGCAGGGTCTCAGGAAGACAATAATATATTTTATTCGGTTTTGTCTTGAATCTATCAATCTTAACGTAATCATCATGTTTAAGAAATTGAAATGAGAAGTCTAGGATGAAGATGTAGAGTAGTATATCGCCTGTTCTGAGTTTCTCTTCTGAATTCCACAAATCTCGAGACTCGGAGAGAAATAAACAGGAACTGCAATGAAGAAATGAAATGATTAAGGGGCACATCTTTGCTGTGTATCATGATACAGAACAAACATTTGCATGTTTGTATTATTTGCATGATCTAAGGCTCCAAAGCTAGCATGCAACAGTTTCATCCAGGCTATTATTTTTGCATTAAATCTAACTTTACGCAATGTGACAGATATCCTATTATATTCAATCAATGTTTTCTGTGTATAGAAGGTAACAGTATCTTTGGGTGCTCTGATGTCGATAAATATTTATAGACAGTAAACAAGTGTCCTTGTGTGTAAAAGATAATTTCTGTTTAATCCCTTTTATTGTTTGCTTTTGTGAAAAAGCTATACTGTATATACAACTGTACTGTATATTCTTTTTCTGTGCTGTGTCATTGTTCAGAGTTTTTTTAAACCACCAGTAGCATTAATGGAGATTATTTGATAATTGTCATAGTAATTATAGTATATTATAATTACAGTATAGTATATGTGTGGCGGACGTAAGAGAAATGTGAGGAGGCTGATTTATGAGCTATAAGGAGAGATTGAAGAAGCTGAACCTTTTCAGTTTAAGCAGAGATTAAGGGAGAATATAATCAAAGTGTTTAAAATTACGGCTGCCTCACAGTTAGGAGACCTGGGTTCGCTTCCCGGGTCCTCCCTGCGCGGAGTTTGCATGTTCTCCCCGTGTCTGCGTGGGTTTCCTTCGGGTACTCCGGTTTCCTCCCACAGTCCAAAGACATGCAGGTTAGGTGGACTGGTTATTCTAAAGTGTCCCTAGTGTGTGCTTGGTGTGTGGGTGTGTGCCCTGTGGTGGGCTGGCGCCTTGCCCAGGGTTTTTTTCCTGCCTTGCGCCCTATGTTAGCTGGGATTGGCTCCAGAAGACCCCCGTGACCCTGTAGTTAGGATATAGCGGGTTGGATAATGGATGGATGGATGGTGTTTAAAATTATGAAAGGAATTAGTACAGCAACTGTCAGTTATACTGCCACAAGAAGACGAGGACATGGTTAGAAACTTCTTAATGGCTGATTTTGCACAAAAGCTGTATAACTTTCTTAATGCAAAATGCCATAGACACATGGAAATTTAAACCATATGGGTCCTTGGGGAACATCAGATCCTGACTTCATGTTATTTTGAACAATCTGGTGAATAGGATGGATGAGTTTTTTGTGGTTAATGGCTTGTTCTCGTCAGTTTTTTTTATGTGTATTAACTGTGAGAGAGATATTGTGCTGCAATAACTAAATGAACAGTTAAAGCTAGCACTAAATTATAAATGAACATCCGACTTGCCTGAGATAAGTGCCAATTTACTGCTTAACAAGTGTGGGATCACTCACCTGAATATATAAATTGGCACTGCTGCATTTCTAAAATGTTGCTGTTCCTTCTGTATGGTTGATTGCTTATTGAATATTATCCAATATAGTCGAGGAGGGGCGGCACAGTGGCGCAGTGGGTAGCACTGCTGCCTCGCAGTTAGGAGACCCAGGTTCGCTTCCTGGGTCCTCCCTGCATGGAGTTTGCATGTTCTCCCCGTGTCTGCGTGGGTTTCCTCCCACAGTCCAAAGACATGCAGGTTAGGTGCATTGGCGATTCTAAATTGTCCCAAGTGTGTGCCTTGCGGTGGGCTGGCGCCCTGCCTGGGGTTTGTTTCCTGTCTTGCGCCCTGTGTTGGCTGGGATTTGCTCCAGCAGACCCCTGTGACCCTGTAGTTAGGATATAGCGGGTTGGAAAATGGATGGATGGATGGATAGTTAAGGAGCATATGCTGTTCACATTCTGGTTTGATCTCTTCATCAAGGTTTTCTGATGGGAAGCAACAAAAATAAATGATACAGACTGAAAATGTCAATAAGTTGGTATAGATATTTAAGTTATGTTATGAACAAATTGACAAAACAAAATGCAGACGGTTAGTTATTTATTTGTTTTGGTTATTTCATTAGTCTGCATCCTAGTACAAATTACCTAAATTAAATTGTCTTTATAGCTAATTATCAGGGTCCCCACTTCACACACAGTCCTCAAAACGTCTAGTTTCATCTTTACAATGAATTAATGTTTTTTGATGGATATGAAATACTCCTCTTCTTCCAGCACTTAATAAGGCTGACAATCTGTTAAAAGCCTATATGACTTTTTAGAAGCAGGAATGACATTTTAAAGACAACAGGTTTGAATTTGTCTGTTTTTCATTTCATACAATGTAAAACAAAATGTTGTGATTTCCATCTACAGCAGTCAGCAAAATTGTGTGTATCTGAGCCCTGCATGATTCTGTAGAGCAGGGGTCCTCAATCACGGTCCTCGAGGGCCACAGTGGCTGCAGGTTTTTACTCCAACTAGTTTACTAATTAGAAGACAATCCATGCTGATAATGAAACTTGGTATTGAACTGTTTCGCTTGTTAATGCTTGCATTCATCCAAGATCAATTGTAGAGTTTCCTCCTGTGAGAGTATTATCCAAGTGTTTTGTGGACCAGAATAGATTTAAACTTAATGGTCCTTCCAATTCCCCTCTCATTAATTTCTAAACATTTTTTATCACTGACACTTCGTGGTAAGCACGTTAGCTGGAGAGCTGCTGGTTTATTGGTTATCTGCATCTCATTATTAACTAATGTCTGATTAAGAAAACAGGCAACAATTAAAACTTAAATGCAACTGCTAAAATAGGCAATTAAAGGTTCGAAATGGTAACAGGCAAGAGAACTAAAATTAAGCCCAAAAATGTATTGCTTTAGTAGTAAATAAATGGGTTCCAAATAAGAAATTGGTTAAAGTGAAAAACCTGCAGCCATAGCAGACCTCCGGGACTGTAATTGAGGATCTCTGATCTGCAAAGTAACAAAAATTTGTCTTTGATGAATGAAAGCACTAACAAAGCATTGAGTTAAACACCAACCATCATTATGAGCAAGGACTGAGTTCTAATCAGGACTCTGGCTGGAATGAAAACCCGTAGCCACTGCGGCCCTCCAGGACCATGATTGAGGACCACTGCTGTAGAGTAAAGCACAGCCACACATTCTTGCCATTTCCATGACAGCTCACAGTACTCGCTGTGTTGTTCGCTCTCGTTTGAGGCCGCTCTCGAAGGCGAGTTCGTGACGTAATCGAGCCACGCCCACATACTCTTAGCTTGCCAAACTGCAAGGTCTGGCAAAATCACTTTACTATTGCATGTTCATACATCGTTACTCTGTATGTAATAATGTGCGGCGCACCGTATAACACAGTTTCGTATTTCCAACATAAATCTTAAATGTTTTAATTGATTACAGAGGAACTACGATTTTAAAATTTTCGGAAAAAGACGGCATTTTTTTAGTGTAACACCAGTTATCGCTGCTGTTATGGAAACGAGCTAACAGCTGAAACGGGTCATTGCAGTATTTGCATACTATAGAATAGAATAGAGGCATTTTTACATTGACAGAAACATATTTAAGCTAAATCTGCGTTACTGCATAGAAAACAGCATGTGCGCCGATCGCTTTTCCTTGTCTGTGGAAGAATACCTAAGTGAGTATTTCCTTTGAAAAACCGAACGGGTTTTTAATGGTTGATAATTTTATGTATTGTGTAAACATCAGATTCAAATATTGGAAATGTGATGTATGTCTTATTTGGGATGGTTAAGAGTTATCTGGGATGGACCCGTCCTTGAAAAACAACATTTTTTTTTACATCTAATATAGTTCACTAGTCCTTCCTGTAGAGAAACAGCATGCCGTTTTCATTAAATCAACATTTTAGCTTGATACGCCGCATTGCATTTTCTTTAATTCTGCCAAGTTCCATACAATACGTTTTTCTTGTATGTGGCTGCAATCTGTGGATTTTAAATATGAAAACACAATAGGATGTTTTGATTATTCACATGTATAATTGTCATGGAATTTCTTTATACACCGTACAGTGCCGTTTTTAAACTATTTATTTCAATTCTGAATTCTTTTTTAGAAGAGTTTGCAAAATTCATTTGGGTTCAATTGAGCCTTCCTTGGTGGAGTGTGCATGTTCTCCCAGGATCTGGTGTTCTCCCATAGTCTACGGATATCCAGTGACTTTGCTTCTTCTGTGTCGAGCACCCCATCACACTGACCAGTACAGACACAGAACAAAGTTTAAGGATTGAAGGCTGGCTTTTAAACAGGCAATGTGGTGCTATATACAAAGATACTAAAGCAGATTATCACGCAAACATGTTAACCAAAAATGGTCACCGTGTTAACGAAGACTTTACACATAGATGTTCTTAATAAGCATAATAAAGAGGTAAAAAGCCTGTGTTAGGTTGTAACATAAATATGACATTTATCTGTACATATGTTGAAGTTTAGATAGATAGATAGAACTTTATTTGTCCCCAGGCATAAATTTGGCTGTTTGCAGAAGCTCTTTAAATAAACAAATACATAAATATATATACACACAAACACTATGTTCTGAACACACACCAGAATGACTCAAAGAAGGAAAGCTCTGACTTGTCTGTTACAATCACAGTAAATCATTATGTATGCATATTGCAGTTGGTATAAAAGAGCCCCAGTAATATTTCTTTACTTACTTCTGCTGAAAGTCCTCAGTTTTAGTGTGTCAGAGAGAGGATGTGAAGCATTGTTCAGAATGGCACTCAGTTTTGTTTTAATTCTCTCCTTCTGCTATTACCACCAGAGTGTATCGTATAACTAAGCCTGCCCTTTTAATTAGCTCGTTGATTCAGTGGGTCTCTCTTGAAGTGATGCTATCAGCCCAGCACACCACCGTGCAGAAAATCACACTGGCCATCAAAGAATTGTAGAAGATGTGAAGGATGTCACTTCCCACATTAAAGAAACGCAGTCTCTTAAAGGAAGAAGAGCCTGCTCTGCCCTTTATTATAATGTTCCTCTGTGTTCTGAGACCAGTCCAGTGTGTCATTAATGTGGACCCCCAAGTACTTGTAGGACTTCAGCACCTCTAACTCCACTCCCTGAATAGTAACTAGACATAGAAGCTCTTTGGTGCAGCGAAACTCCATAACCAGTTCCTTGGTTTTGCTGATGTAAGTGATGTAGAGCTATACTGTATATTAAGTACATAAAAAGATCATGTGTTTTTTTTTTTGTTTTTTTTTTGCCTCTTTTGGATTTATGTTGAATGATACAATTTCTGTATCATTATCCACCCTTTCCTTATATTGTGAAAAAATTAGTTATTTAAAGTGAAGCTTTAATGTGTATATTAATTTATAAATAAAATCCAGATAGTCTACCACATTATTATTGGCATATGACATGATTGCAGGTCTGGAAGTCATTTTAGTGATTAATTTTTATTTTTCAACAAGTATATTGCAAAAAAAAAAAAGAATCTTATAAGCTTGTGGGTACTGAAAAGGATGTCTCCGCCGCCAATATGAAATGTATGAAAGAACTTTAAAGATACAACTTTGAAACTGCAACTCTTTTAAGTTCATGTTTGCCTGTGTCAACACTATACAACATCTATTTATTATACTTGTAAAACAGACCTTTACATCCAGAACTTCCATTTTCCTCCCACAACCCATACACCCGCTGCTAGTGTCATCAGACCTGCTCCATCAAATCAAATTTTATTTTTTACATAGTTATTCACACAGCGTGTAATGAAGTGGTGATTTGCTAAACTCCCAAGACTGTGCATTAAAGACGAAAATAAACCATAATACACATAATAATACTTCACTACTTTAAGTTTGTAAGAAAACTAGGGGCTTCGCCCCCTGCTCACTTTGCTCGTCAACCCCCGTGTTTGGTTTTCCGGATACACACTTTTAAGATTTTTTTATTCTTTGAATTGTTGCTATTTCATTAGTTTCACTTTTATTTCAGAACTTCTGTAATATCAATTTTTGTAACCTTATGAGTCCCAATATGGTGAATCTTTTTAATGAGGTCAGGATAGGTTTCTTTGTTTGGAATTTCAGCACAGACAAAACGATCTACGTCATCAGCAGTTAATAATTTTTTTTTTTTTTTACAAAGTAAAAAAGTAAGTAGAGTTCTGCATTTGACTCCTGTCTGTAAAGTTGTGCTATTTTCCTCTCACAGTTCCAGAAGTACATGGGGTTACCAAGGTGATACCCCTGTTTTTGTCTAGGTTTTTGTACAAGGGCTAGACAGAACGTTTTTGACTCCTGGGGTAAATGTAGCTTTTTAAGTAAGCAGACAGATAAATATACAGTATATACACTAACAAAGTAACCAATAAATGCATGTGCGGTAAACTCCGTTTTTGAAATTCTCAAGATTCTTTATTTGTCACATGCATAGTTTATACAGGACAACACACAGTGAAATGCATCCTGATCCACTTATCAAAAACTGTACAAAGTTAGAAGAATATCAGTTAGATTAACAAAAAGTCATAGATCGAAAGATAACAGTAGCCTATAGTAGAACATAATAAATAAGTAAAATTATGTGAATAAAGTAGAATTAAGTGTTAAGGTGCAATAGTGTAGTAATTATTGTGCAAAACCAAAGTTAGACTGGTGCATAGTTAAATGAGGCAGTTTGTTTGTTTGCGCTACTGTGATCTTTACTTTCATATCCTTTAACTTTTTCCACATGTGTATAGCGCCAAGGTTTTTTTTTTTTTTTGTGCCTTTCTAATTTCCCTGGTTTCATAGTCTCTAACCTGCTCTGCATGTGTTTAGCACCAACGTTTGTAAACGTCTTTATGAAGTTCTACTTTGTCTTTTACTCATTGTCTTTTAATTCTGAGGAGGATTGGATGTGCTTTTTTTCAATTCCACTTGTTCCAGGCTGAGAATTACTTTCCTTTATTTTCTGAATTTGCACCTCGATTATTCTTTTTTGCTCTTTTTTCTGTCCAACGCATTTGAGTCTCTTTTCTCCGTGCTGCTTTCTTCTTCGCTTAGATGTCGACATTTAATTTATAACGTACTGTCCTTATACGCTTTATATGCGCTGAGAGCCCTGGATCTGTGTGTGCTCAAATCCTTCACAAGACTGAATGTTTTGCTGCCTATTGTCCTATTTGATAGATTGTAAGTAGGGCGTGTCTGTGTTCTGAGAAGATCACGTATCGTAGACTTGCTTTTTGCTTTCCAGGACAGGATTTCTTTTTATAATAGATAGATGTTAAATGCTGCGGTGGGTTGGCACCCTGCCCGGGATTGGCTCCTGCCTTGTGCCCTGTGTTGGCTGGGATTGGCTCCAGCAGACCCCCGTGACACTGTGTTCGGATTCTGCGGGTTGGAAAATGGATGGATGGATAAATGTTAAATGTCAGCAATGATATGCATTATACAGTATTAGAATTATAAAATATATGATAAGTACAAAAATAAATAACCTAATAAAAAAAAAATTTACAATAAGATATCATGTAGCTCTAGGCTCTGTCCTCATTCAGGATGAATATGAACGGCGGAAAGCAGCTCCTACTCGGTCTCTCTGAACTGGTCTTCAGGAAGGGGTAATGTTTTCCTGACCACAGCACAGAGAAGAGGCCCTTGTTGGAGTAACTAATATCTCTGATAGTTTTCTTTGCCCTGATCTGACATTACTTGGTATAGATGCCCTGGAAGTTTGAGAGTGCACACCCAGTGATGCATTCAGCTTACTGCACCACTCTGTGCAGAGCACTGTGGTCCTGCTATATGCGGTTTCCAAATCAGACAGTAATACGTCTTGTCAAGACGCTTTTGATGGTGGATGTACAGTATATAACACTGGTCACTGCTTCTTTTTTGATGTTGTCCTTTCAATTTGCTCCTTTCTTCAATCCTTGGAAAAGGATGCCAAAACATGAATAAACTTAAATGAGCATAATGCACTTTATTGTACCCCCTAAAAAATGCTTTTATATTCTTATACAATGAGCCAAAGCTAAATGACCACAAGTCCTTTGTAGCAGTTTTTTCATTGTATACTTTATTCCAGAATTTGTATCCATATTACTAACTGAGAATGGTAAACCGGATGACATGGACGCAGGTACACGGCGATGGGACCATGAGACATACTGTGCAGGCGCGTACAGCTCAACTAACGGAAATAGCAGCAGGCGTCACCGCCATATTGTGAGTGGCACTACTGCGGAGTGAAGTTAGGAATAATGTGCTGCTTGGGATTGTAGAAACCGCTGAACACTTTACACCAAATTCAAACACAATACAGCTCAACGATACACACACGAGCCCACCTGGATAAGATCAATGAACGCAGACGCCTACAACGCGCGTCTGAAACTGCAGAAGCAAAGCAGGCACGGGTTCAAAACGAACGAGCTCGACTGACGGATATACAAACACGAGCCCGCCTGGATAAACAATGTGCCCATAGCTAACGACATAGCCACACAGAAAAGAGCCTTCTGCACTGCACCCCAGAGTCAAACGTAACACACTACGGGGTCCACAAAGATAGTATGGAATATATAAGAGCACACCCATCGAAAAAAAATCAATCGTGTGAAAGCACATAGTACACACAAATCACGTGCTCTCAGCGCATATAAAGCATATAAGGACAATACGGAGAATAGAGACCCAAAGGCATTGGAGAGAAAAAAAGGCAGATTATGAAAGCAGTGGAATTCGAAAAGCTCAAACAAACGATGGCTCGATACACATGCAGACAAAGGTACAGAATATGAAAGCAGTGAAATTCGAAAGTATTGTAGCGTCCCAGCCAGGTTGAGGGCTTTTTGGTTTTAAGTGACTGTTAGGTCCGATTGAGGGAAGGCGGAGTACAGCACGGAGGACTGATAGCGGGGTATTGATTGGTGCAGTAAGGGGGGGCGTTGGAGAGGGTGCTAGAAAGTTGTGTTTGGGGTTAGGAAGTCAGCGATTGTTCAAGTAAAACTTTTGTGACACTTTATCATGTCAGTCACTACAGTATCAAAGAAAAGATAGAAACGATTGCATTACCGCAAACAAAAGGTGATTAATCATCAGAACCAGGTGTACCAGTAATTGAAAAAATACCAGGACAAATTGAGGTCTGAAAAAAAGAGTAGACAACAAAGTCTTTTCGCATTCGCATCATTCAATGGACAAAACGTGGATTTACACAGTAATGGACCATATGCTATGAGAATCTGTGGTCCCACAACAGTTAAAGGAACGACAAGTTAAATTTCAAAGGGTACACAATTTGGTCGGGTGTATATTGATGATCTCGGAGAAGTGATGCAAATTTTAACAGGCTAAAAGAAAGGTGATGTATATATTCCGTGAATAGCATTACACACCAAAGGAGATCGTTATATGCCCTTCGTAGTAAAATGTTTACAGTTTACCGTGAGAATAGCTTTTGCTATGACAATCAATAAGTCACAGGGACAAACAGAAAAACACGGATTATTTATTACAGAAACAGAAACAATATTCACTCACGGGCAGTTATACGTTGCGTTGTCACAATGTGTCTCCAAAAAATATTGTTTTTAATGAAGCTTTAAAGTAAAAGTGAAAATAATGAAATTGAAACAATTCCAAAAAAAAAATGTAAATTGTATATCCAATTAACCAAACACATGGGTTGGCGAGCGAAGCGAGCAGGGGGCAAAGCTCCCTAGTTATGTTCTAAGAAGAAGCAGTGCAATATAACATATGAAAAAATCGTAGTGGCTGCCTTCAGATAAACTATATGTGAATATTTTTTTCTAAAGACAGACAGTACCTGCATTATTAAATATCAAGTGAGCTGGCTTTTCAAGTCACTTTCATTGCTTGATGCCTGACCCTTTAGGAAGAGTGAGAAAAATGTCAGGAAAAGATGGCGAAGGTTGCTGGATATCCTGCCGGCATACAGGAGCACATGGCCATTAGTTGGCACTGGGCTGCTTAGTCCAGAGTCCGTAGGAGTCTGTGAACCTGAACACATGTTTCGATTGCACAAAGGGGTGCTTTATGAATTAAATTAGTATACTTATTTATTTTTATTTTAGATGATGATTAGTTTACATATGTATTTTGTGTTTTATTTGTAAAAATCCACTAACTGAAGAAGGTTCAGGTGACTTCCCTGCCTTATCAGAAGTGTCACAATGAACAGCTTTTTGAATTAAAGTTCTCTGGGATCACTCAATATTCAAAAGATTAATCAAAGTACACTTAGGTACAGTTGAACAGAGTGAAAAAAAACATACAGTATAGTTTAATTGCAGCCAAAACTCAATTTTTAGCTGTACTTCTAGACAATACCAACCCCATTTATCAATTTATTTATTTTGCATTTGAAATTCAAGTTGAGTGAAAATACTAATAGCTGACTCATTAAAAAGCAAAAGTGGCTCATTGTTTACTGCATACTGTAGAAAACATGGAGTGTCTATTAACAAATGAAAACAATAACAATGGTTTTGTTCAATTATCCAGTCTGAAGTTAAGGTACACTTAGTTTAGCATTGTAGATTTTTCTAGGATGGGTTAATCCTATTATTGTGGCAGTAAGAATACCCAACATATATTTTACAAGGTGTGTTTCTCTGCTATAAAAATAGCATACTTACTTTATATCAACATATTAGTAAAAGTATTTGTGAATAAAACCTATGCAGAGCTATAAGAATTCTTAACAGCAGCAGTACTCCAGTGTTTTGGACTAAGGACTAGTTGTTCAAAGTCTAGTATGTGACAGGGTGCCTATAGTCAACAGTCACTTTATAGCACAAATTTTGCATTACAGTCATTTATTTTACTACTTGCATTATTGTGGAAAATACTAACATAAAAACTTCAATATTGCTGGATTTGTGTTTCAAATGCACAGATTTCAAGCATTGATGCAAAATAAGCCCTTGGACTTGAAATCAGTATAATAGCCACCAGACTGCAAGCATTTGTGTAGCAGAAAGGTCATGTGGTCATTGGCTAAATGAAATTAAGTGATTGCTTTTGCTAGGGGTTAACTCTCCAGGTTCATGTCAAGGTGTATTTAAAAGAGATAGTCTGTTGTTTTAATTTGAAAAAACTTGAGTGCAAATTTTGCATGTGGAAAAAGGAAGTATAGCACTACATTAATGCCTACCTCAGGTACCTAAAATTAAGAATCAGGCACACCAGACCAGGTAGCAAATGATTAAAACATCATTAGGGAGGATCTTGGAGAAACCTGTCTTATTTAAATCTCAGACATTTAGTTTTGTTTGCTTTTTGTTGTTGAATTGCATATTTGCACCTTGCCTAAATCCAGAGAGCTCTTTGGGGCCTTCAGAAAAAGAAAAAAGTTCACAGATGTTTAGATAGAACGTCTTGTTACAGAATCTCAGTAAATAAAGAAATAGACAGATACTATAGTCTGAATACGCACAAGAATGACTAATAAGTAAGACAATTAAGAATAAATAAAACCTCTGACTCGGCAGTTACAGTCACACTGAGGCATTTTGAGGCCCATTGCCTTTGGTATAAAGGAGCCCCCATAATGTTCATTGACACACTTCTGATGAATAAGTTGTTAGCTGAAAGTACACAGTGTTATTATCTCAGAGAGAAGATTTGCAGCATTGTTCATAATGCCGCTGAGGTTTTGTTTTAATTGTTTGGTTCGCTACTACTTCCAGGGGGTCCAGAGCTCATCTGATAACTGAGCCTGCCCTTTTAATTACTTTTTTGATTTTGGTCAGCCTCTCCTGAAGTGATCTTACCATCCCAGCACACCACAGTGTGCAAAATCTCACTTGCCATCACAGAGTTGTAGAAGATTACCCACATTAAAGAAATATAACCTCCTAAGAGAAACAGAGCCTGCTTTTTTTCATGGTGGCCTAACACAAGAGGACTCTGATCTAAAACATACTTGACTGTAGTAATTAGGTGAAGAGGCACCTACCTTCTTTGGGACAGAAACAATGCAAAATGTTTTCCGTAGCAGCAGTTTTTGGAGCCTTAAGGACAGACTGAACAGGTGACAAAAGACACCACAAAGTTGGTTAGCACAGGCCTTGAGAACTCCAGGACTGTCTCCACTTGGTCCAGTGGCTTTCCCTGTGTGTAGATTCCTTAATGGCTCCTTAATTTGTATTCTGATATAGACAGCCCATACGGATGGGTAGAGGAGGCTGTTTTAGTTGTAGTGGTAGATGTTGTTTTTTTTTTTTTTTTTTTCCCCTTGCACTTAAATCCAAAGTTTAAGTGCAATAGTAAATAAGCTGGCTGGCAGCATACGCTGATAGTGCATTGTCGTACCCACCACACACAGAACCATCTGATTGGGACTCGAGTGTAGCGGGTGATACCTCAGCACCACACTGGAACAGTGAGAGGTATTTTTTTTTTTTTTTTTTTAAATGGTGGCTGGAGTGCCAGTCCTGCTACCAACCTCCAAGTGAGTTGGAGTTGTATGTAGTTGAGCATAATTATGATACGTATTATAGCAGTAACAGAAACTTGGCTAAATAACAAAGATGGGGATGAGTATAACATAGATGGTGTTAAATTCCGGGGGTGTACAGCTCCCCAAACACAGACACAGACAGGCATAGAGACAAACGTTCAAGACAGCACACATTTATTTCTTGTGAGGCTGTGCTTTTCTCTCGCTCCACACTGCAAAGCACAGTACATCAGGCACACAACCTGTAATGCCCAGTCCCTTCTTTCTTCTTTTTTCTTCCTTTTTCTTGTTTTCTGCCGCCTCCACTCCTCTCTCAGCAAGCTTTGTCCTCCACCTCCCGACTCTGGCTCCCAGTGTGGAGTGAGGTGGCTTCTTTTATTCAGCACCTGGCAATGCTCCAGGTAGTTCATCAGTATTACCTGGAATCACTCCCAGGTGTGCTGGAAGTCCTTGATAGACCTCTGCAGCTCCCCCTGGCAACTCCCACAGAATCTGACAGGACTGACCAAACTCCAGCTCCCCGTGTGCCCTGCAGGAATCCGTGGTGCTACAGCTACCTAGGAGGGCTGCCCTCTAGCGTTTTCAGAGAAGGTATTGCCTCCGCGATCCTCCCTTCCCCCAGTCCTTCTGTTCCATTGGCATCCCAGCCAGGTAATGGCTGTGCCACCCGTCACACTGCCCCTCCCTCAGCTGAGCCTTGTGTGGTGAAACGTCCTGTCCTGTGAGGGCTGTTTCAGCGGATTGGGACCTGATCTTGCATGGACCATGGTTTCGTCCTGTAAAACAAAGACAAAAGGGGGATGGGGAGGCGCCGCACTGATGCCCTCTTCAGGCGTTTACGGACACTCTCTCAGGACAGCACCTCCACCCATGGCTGACTCTTTGCCACTCATAACATTGCTGCTCCCCTCCTTGCAACCGTGCCTTGCAGGCATGAAAACACTGCGGGAAGCCCTGCTTCGCCCTACGCTCAACTGAGGTCAGGTTGTCCCTCTGCCCCTGCGGTGAGTGGCCCTCCACCACACGTGAGCACACAGGCTCACATGCAGCAGTGTTTGGTGACCTGGCCTTCCTTTTTGAGGTACCCTGTTTGTTTTGGGATGACGCAGCAGTGTGGGTCTCTCTCTGGCATAAATAAAGCCCCCGTGCTATCTGCACACCTTTTGATTTGAGGGTGACTGCCGGTGGTGTCTGAGGCAGTGTGGTCTTGGCCATTACCGTGGGATTGGTCGTTACACCCACGTCTCTTGTCAGACTTCAAGCTACTCATTTCCCTTCTGTCACATCCGGGAACAATTCACTCGGAATTCCAGTATTATATATGGTACACTCACCCCTACCACCGCATCTGCATGGCTGGAAAGTCTTGCGCCAAGTCTCTTCTTGCACTCCTGCATCAGCTTCAGTGGTGCTACAACCACCCAATAGGGATGCCTTGTAGTGTCCCAGGAGATTTTATTTCCTCCACGATCCTCTCTCCCCAAGTCCTTCCATTCATTTGGCGTCCCAGCCAGGTAATGGCCGCGGCCGCCCGTCACAATGGGTGCACAAAGGACAGACAGAATAAAAAAGTGTGTGTGTGTGTGGGGGGGATTCTGTTTATGACAAATAGAAATTAAATGCAAGTCTTCTTCAGTTGAATGATGAGCCCCATCTTAGTCAGGTCATCTGGATTTGTCTGGAAAGCATTAGGAAAAGAGGCCTTATTTTATGAGTGTGTTATAGGCCCCCCCAATACACATAGTAATTTCAATTCATGTCTTTTTAATAACATTAAAAAAGCCATCCTACAGGGAGATATTATAGTCATGGGGAACTTTAATCTCTCAAATATTAACTGGACTAACCTTGCAAATCGTGGAACATGGGAGCAGAAGTTTTGATGTTATAACACAGTATTTTAAAGTGGGTGAAGCCAGTCTGGATTTAGAATCTTGTTATAATAAGGATAGAATTGAGAATATAGAAGTGATTGAATCACTAGGGACAAGTGACCATAATATAATACAATTCTCAGTTGTTTGGAAGAGTGTGGATGCAAAGATTAAAAGTTTAACTTTCGTAGTGCAAATTTTGAGCAGATGTGGCACATGCTAAGGCATATGGACTGGAATTGTGCACTGGGGAAATTTCAAAGGACTGGAAAAAGGATGATCAGACAGATCCAAGCAACCAAAGGTCAGTAAGCTTAACGTCCAATCACACGTAAATCAATAGAATTATTTTTTAGGAAAAGATTGAGCAACACATGGCAGGAATAGGTGTTTTACTGAACAATCAGCAAGGGCCCAGATGAGAGAGGTTGTGTTTTACTGATATGCTGGAAGTATATGAGGAGGCAGCAAAAGGGTACAATCAGAGTTCTGCGTACGATACTATTTACCTTGAGTTTCAGAAAACATTTGGTAAGGTCTCATATGAGAGTTTGGGCATCAAACTGGGAGTTCAAAGTGTAGTGTGTAGATGCGTGCAAAAGTGGCTCAGACACTTAAAGCAGAGGGTGATGGTGTGAGGAACTTTTTCAGAATTGGGTGATTTTAGAGGTGGTGGCCCACAAGGGTCATGCCAGGTCCACTACTGTTTTTAATATAGATATATAAATGATTTGGATAGGAATTTAAATAATAAGATGTTTAAATTTGCATATGATGCCAAGGTAGGTGGACTGGCAGATAATCTAGAATCCATTGAATCATTATATAGAGACTTGGATGGAATACAGGCTTGGGAAGATTGGCGGCAGATGAAATTTGATGAAAGAAATTGTAAATTATTACATGTAGGAAGTAAAAATGTGAGGCTTAAGTACACAGTGGGTGGTCTGAAGGTTGAAAGTAGACCTTATGAGAAGGATTTAGGAGTCATAGTGGACTCGTCACTATCAACTTCCAGGCAGTGTTCAAAAGCCATTAAAAAGGCTAACAGGATGTTTGGTTATATATCACAATGTATTGAGTACAAGCCAAAGGAGTTTACGCCCAATCTTTATAATGCACTAGTTAATCCTCATCTGGAGTATTGTGTACAATTTTGGTCTCCAGGTTGCAAAAAAGATATAGCAGCACTGGAAAAGGAGTGATTAAGCTAATTCTAGGGGGATGCATTATGAGAAAAGATTAAAGGAGATGAGCCTTTTCCGTTAAAGCAAACAGAGTTTAAGAGGAAGCGTAATTGAAGTGTTTAAAATTATGAAGGGAATTAGTACAGTGGACTGAGAGTTCAGCAAGAAAGAATACGAGGACATAGTTGGAAACTTATATAAGGGTAAATTACGTGGAAATATTAGGAGGTTTGTCTTCACACAAAATAGAGACACATTGAATAAGTTACCAAGTATTGTGGTAGACAGTGGTGGCATATAATATATAATAGGACAGGATAGGAGTGGTGAGCTTTGTTGGGCTGAATGGCCTATTCTTGTCTAAATTATTCTAATGTAGTAGGGATAGTGTGTGGGGAGTGGTCATCAGAAGATGGTGGCAATGGGATAGAAAATCTTTTTAAAAAGCTGTTTCAGGCTGTTCGGTTTTTCCACATTCCCTTCTAGCACCTAAGCCTTGGATTGATTGAGTCCAGTAATTATTAATTCAGAGCTTATTTATTAATTATTAATCTTCAGAGCTTCATTTTTTACCAGATTTGAATGTTCTTTCTTTTTCTCATTTAGGCTGCATATTTATCTCCTTAAGTAATCCAGGGCTTGTTGTTTGGAAGCAGTGCACCGTCTTTGAAGGTACCCCACTGCCGACACAGTCAGTAATACAGTGACTGTTTCCCTCAATATCACCCCATGTGACTTGCACATCCAATTTCCAGTATGTTATTTGGAGGAAGTCATTCAGAGCCATTTCAGACTCTAGGCTTCACTTTCTTACTGTCCTGGTGGTAACAGGTTGCCATCTAATACCAGGCTTTTAGAAGGGAATAAGATGAATCAGGTTGTGGTCATATCTGCCTAAAGGTGCCAGAAGTTTTCACTTGAAGTCATCTTTAGTATTTGTATAGAGCAGATTCAGTTTGTTATTTCTTGAAGTGGGACATGACATAAACTGATGGAAGTTTGTCACTAACCCTTCCAAAGTCACATGTTTGAAGTCACCACATATAACTGCAGGGTTAAAATAAGTCAGTACACACCTGGGGAAATATATTTTATGATTTAATTCTTTTAGAACTTTCAGCTGCATACATTAATATATTTCTTCTCCATTCAGTATATCATCTCTCATTAAGCTAATTAAGAACTATTTATTTTGCTTTAGTTAGGATATATAGCATAGGACTCTGCGGTAGGGTGGCACGGTGGTGCAGTGGTAGCACTGCTGCCTTGCAGTAAGGAGACCTGCATGGAGTTTGCATGTTCTCCCTGTGTCTGTGTGGGTTTCATCCAGGTGCTCCGGTTTCCTCCCATAGTCCAAAGACATGTAGGTTAGGTGCATTGGCGATTCTAAATTGTCCCTAGTGTGTGCTTGGTGTGTGTGTGTGCCCTGCAGTGGGCTGGTGTCCTGCCTGGGGTTTGTTCCTGCCATGTGCCCTGTTTTGGCTGGGATTGGCTCCAGCAGACCCCTATGTTAGGATATATGGATGGATGGATGGACTCTGTGGTATCAGTGCAGTGCTTTCTTAGATATCGTCTCTGATTGGGGACTTTTCTTTCCTCCTTTTTTGATGTTAGTCACATTTCCCATTTCCCTGTACATTTTTTATAATCAATAAAAAAAATGTTGCCATCCTAAGATTTTCTGTTTTTGCAAACAAGTTTCTGAAATGCTGAAATCACAATGTCTGGCACCAATAGTCAAATTCGTTTAGATGAAGATGTCCTGCCCCTGCTAATATTTGGTCAAGCCACATCTAAATGATTTTACCATATCTACATATTATGTACAGAGTTGCAGCCACATGATTGGTTATTTGACAAAATAGGCATTTTGCATTAACTAGAACTATACCTAATAACTGGCAATTGAATGCATGTGTAATATTTTAACATGCTTTGAGTTCTAAACATTAATTATGTATTTTAGTAACAAACCCATTGCAGCCACATAATCCTGTTCTTTGCTGACAGCAGCAGAATTCAGTGTATTCTTGACGTATCTAATATCAAGGTTAGACGTGTGTTCAGAGATGTCCTTCTGCACACCACTGTTGTAAACAGTTGATTTGTAATGAAAAAGATAGTTTAATAATTAAGCAGCATTGTGCTTTTGATGGTAATAACCAAATCTAAATAAGATGTTACTATAATGAACAAAGAAAGGAAAGGGTGTTTATTCATTCACTTATTGTTTTACCCAAACACTGTAATGTTTTTATAAATAATTTTATATTTTTTGCTTGCTTCAAAGCCTTAATCAAGGCTTTAGTGAAAATCTATATACAATATTTAGCTTAGCTGCTTTATTGCTATATGTCACAAATACTTCATTCATTTCATGTGCTTTATGCATTTCATGAGTGCCACTGAAAGATCTCCTCAAAAACATGAGACAATTGATGAACTGCTCTGTGGGACAGGCAATGTGGCTATGATGGATCTTCTTTGAAATGTAATGCCTTTTTATTCTTATTTGTAACATCTCAGATGTTTTTGAATGCTTCTGCTATGCCTTGAAGGTATAGGATTAAATTGCCTTTTTGCCAGCTTTAAAAATGTGAATGCTTTGAAGACGTATTCCTTAAGGCAATAGAATTTAATGCCAGGTATTTAAATATTATATCCCTGTAAGGAAACTGAAAAAGTTTGTTTATATAGGGCCTTAAACTTTTTTTTTTCCATTCATTTAAAGACGTATTACTTAATAAAAGTATAATGAATAAGTGGAGTGAGTATTGAAACTTTTTTTTGTGGTGGTTTTATGCCAGTTTCTTTTGAATGAGGTTTTTTGTCTATTAGATGCAGCATTACTTATTAAAATAAACTATAGAAACTAAAGATGGTTAAAATGTACAGACAGATGAACTGCCAAACCAAAGATGATTTAAATGAAACAGTGCCTGGAAATGTATTCTGCAGATTCATAAGCAAAGGCATTTTTATGTGTGCCAGATACAAGTGGAAACTATCAAGTATTTTACTTTTTAAGCTAACTGTGGAAAGATATATTGAAACAGTAGCTTTATACTGGCTGAGCTTCAGCAATTGTTACTTTGCTGTCAAATATCAAGTGTTGGTTTTCATATGACATAATGTTTTGGTATTTTAGGAAAAATGCAGATATTTTGAACATGAGCTCTTTGTAAAGTTGCTGTTTGTCTGCTCTCTGTAATAAATTGATTCAATGACAATTCATGTTTACATCTTCAGATGTTTTGTGGAAAAGAAACTTGTTATACAATTTTCTCATTTGTTTTTATGACATCCCAACATAGAATCTACCATGACAACAGTAGCACAATACAGCAGTGTTCATGTTAAAACAAGATAGTGTGGCAGTTCAGCAATTTTAAACTCTTTTAAATATATATCAAGGAGTGATTTTGACATGTTGTCTCCATGGTTAAAACTATCCAGGAATATCTATAAAAATATGAGAATTTATTTTAGGACAAGTAATTTTCCAAAATAAGTTGATTCATAGTGCCTCCAAGCATACATTCATATGTGCTCTTTGTTCTTGTGTTGTTCCTGTGTCAACCTGTCATTCTTGTGATGTTTTGGACTAATTCTTCAGTAGTCACTTATGATGGCCTTTCATTCATTCACTCGTTGAAGTACTCAATCCAGTAAATTGTTGCTGGGTGCCACAACCATGCACACAGGGCACCAATCTATTACAGCACAGTGCTCTCTATGATGTGAATACACTAAAATTGAATAAAAATCAGATCTTAAAGCTGTTGTCTTTCTAGTAGCTCATGACACACAATTTATTTTGATATATTTTATTTCCAGTGTCTGTGATGTCTGGGGTGAACTTCTCCAGGCTGGTGGTAATGCTGTCCTCCTGTTGTTGCAAGCAATCTTTGCTTCCATTTGGGAGGCGAGTGTTATCCCAGCTGACTGGAAAATGGGACTTGCTGTCCTTGTCTGGAAAGGGAAGTGTGATCACCTGGTTGCAGCAACTTCAGGGGGATAACACTGCTCTCGGTGCTGGGTAAGGTCCTTGTTAGGGTCTTCCTTAATAGGATCCATGATCACTTGCTCATCTACCAGCGAGTGGAGCAGTCTGATTTTACACCTAAGAAGTCTACCATCAACCACATCGTGGCACTGAGGGTTCTCATGGAGCACAAATGTGAATATCAGCAGAGTTTCTTTGCAGCCTTTGTTGATTTTCATAAAGTGTTGAACTCAGTTGGTCAAACTGCCTTGTGGGACATCCTGAGACTTTGCGGGAGCCCCTCAAAGTTGCTGGATATCATGGCTGGCATGTACATTATAACTGTGAGTGCTGTGCAGATGGAGACTGAACCTTTGCATTTTTCCCCAGTTGATTCCGGGGTTCTTTAGGGGTGCGTTCGTGTTCCTTCTCTGTTCAATGCTTGCATGGACTGGGTGTTGGGCAAGGTCGTGGGGTCCAGCGGCTGTGGGGCTTCTGTTGATGAAGAGAAATTCACTGATCTTCACTTTGCTGACAATGCTGAGATCTTCACAGAGTCAATGGAGGCACTGATTTTGGCTCTTGAGAGTTCCGAATGAGGCACATTACCTGCATTGTGAGGGAGTGTCACTTACAGTACTTTGGCCATGTGGCACAATTCCTTGCGGGTGATCCGCCTCACAGGATTCTCATCGTTGAGGACCCGAGTGGCTGAACCAGACTAAGGGGAGGCCCGTGTAACACCTGGCTGCATCAGATAGATCAGGGGTCGGCAAACTTTTTTTAGCCGTTACCCCAAAATTTATTTGGGTTTTTCTAACATTACTCCTGGGATTTGAATGGGAAAAAATCAAAATCTGTTCAAAATTTAAATATTTTATTGCACCAATATGAAATATTAAAGAATAAATAATGTAAATAAATTAAATATTAAAAAAAGAACTCTTTGCTAAAGTGAAAATAAACAAAATATTTAAGTAACAAAATAAACAAAACAAGGTAGTGAACAAAAAAATGCAATTCACACACATTTTGAGAAATATTGTTTAATTTCTGAAACAATGAGATCAAAATTGGGAGTTTTGGAGGTAAACGCGATTTGAATATCGTTTTCGCAATTCAGACAATTTCTTTGCTTTGTTTTAATATGCATTAATGTGGAAAACCCTTGTTCGCAAAGATAAGTAGTTGCGAAAGGCAACAACCTTTTGACCGCCTCTTCATGTGCGATATTGAAAGCTTTTGCAGCAGTTGTCATCTCAAATTCAATATGCTCTTCATTATTGGATCGAAGTTCAAGAATTGCCTTTGCCAATCCTTGTGGTTCTTCTGGTATTTCAGCTATTTCACATTTAAAGGGATCACCAACCCAACTGATAGTACTTAAAATCAGTAAAATAATTTGAGAACTGCTCTCTGAGTTTTGTAAGATGTCTTATAACTGTATCTTTTGATATCATCAAAAGTAATATTTTCAGAATCTTCCAAAAACAAAGCTAACTTTGGAAATGCAGCTATCTTGTTCCCTTGTATTTTCTGTCTCCAATATAGAAGCTTTGATCCAAACGCTGATAACTTTTCTCTGGCTGAAATGATGTTGATATTTTTTCACGGCATTTCTTTGTTCAGTGCATTCACATGCTCAAAAACGTCTGTTAAATATGCAAGATGTGCAACCCACAAGGTGTTTGTGAACTTGTCTGCAAGAATATGCTTTTGATCAGTGAGGAAAATTTCAAGTTCAGTTTTCAAAGCCCACACTCGATTCAAAACATTCCCATGAGAAAGCCATCTTACTTCTGTGTGGTAGAGTAGGTCTGTATTTTCAGCCTCACCATCTTCACATAATTCACGAAATAGGTGCGTGTTAAGTGCATGTTGTTTGACAAAATTAACAACCTTAATAACGTCATGCATGATGGTTTCCAGGTTTGAAATGCTTAACAAGAAGTGCTTGGCGATGGATCATACATTGAGTAATTTCAATTTCTGAATTATTACTTTTCGCCAAAGCCGACAAACCATTAAGATTACCCAACATGGCTGGAGCTCCATCAACAGTCACTGCAATGCAGTCTTTCCACTTCAAATTAATTATTGGAGTATTAAAATATTCATTCACCTTATTAAAGACATCCATACCACGTGATCTCAATTTGAGAGGGGAGCAAAACAACAATTCCTCTTCAATTGCACGTGTACCTTTGTGGCGAATATATACCATTAGCTGTGCATTGTTACTGACATCTGTAGTTTCATCAAGCTGAATAGCAAAATATTTACTCTCTCTTATTGAAGAAATAACTTGTTCCCTCACATTTTTTGATGAAATAGAAATTCTTTCTTTTACTCATTTTGCAGACAAGGGCACTGAATTCAGTTTCACGGCCTCTTTCTGACCACACATGATCTCTGCCATTTTCAAAGCTGCTGGTTTAATTAATTCCTGACCAATTGTATGTGGTTTCTTGTTTCGAGCAATCAACAAGGCTACTTCAAAGCTAGCCTTTGCTGCTGAACATTGATCGAATGTGCCTCTCAAGTTGCTGTCCAGTCTTTTTCTTTTGGCAGACTTTTCTAAATTTACAAAATATTCCCGCGGCTTGGAAGATAGATGTGAATGTAAATTATCCAAGTGCTTCTTTAACTGACTCTTTTTGAAAGATTCTGCAGTGAGTACTTTCAAACATACAACACACTGTGGTTTCATTATTCCCTTGTCTTCTATTTGTGTGAACCCATAATTGAGGAACTCTTCATAGTATACTCTTCTTATTTGAAGCCATCTGAAAGGTAAAAATCATCCGTGGTTATTTGTTGAGCATACGTCGGTTAAATTAAGATCTTTTCATTTATTAATAGTTGAACTTTTGTTAATAAAACATTGTTACCTTGCTCGTCAAAATTTTAACCACAAATATTACATAGGTGTGCAAAATGACTAGGTTAAAATGGCGTACATATATCAGCAACACGTGTGGCCATATCCGTACTCGAACACCTCGCTACGCTCCCATACGCTGTTCATGCAGTTACAAAATTGGATGCCAGAAAACGCAAATGTAGCATATGTGTACGCCGGCACCACGCTGTGAGGTATGACTGTACTAAGCTAGTTTCAGCGGACGTGTAGAAGTTTAAATTACTAAAATAATGTTTTCAAATTTCATTTAATTTTTTATAATGTATATAATTTTTATTTAGGTTAGGTTCACTTCCCGGGTCCTCCCTGCGTGGAGTTTGCATGTTCTCCCTCCGGGTGCTCTGGTTTCCTCCCACAGTCCAAAGACATGCAGATTAGGTGCTCTGGCGATTCTAAATTGTCCCTAGTGTGGGTGTGTTTGTGTGAGTGCCCTGTGGTGGGCTGGCACCCTGCCTGGGGTTTGTTTCCTGCCTTGCACCCTGTGTTGGCTGGGATTGGCTCCAGCAGACTCCCATGACCCTGTAGTTAGGATATAGTGGGTTGGATAATGGATGGGTGGATGGAGTCTCCGTTACCCCCGAGATTTTTTGTTTTTACCCCATTTGGGGTAATTTACCCCAGTTCACCGACCACTGAGATAGATGGTCATTTCTGGAGAGTGGAGCTGCTGATCTCTCTCTAGTTATACGGATGCTTCTGTGTTCTTTAATGCCCTTTACTAGCTCAGTGCCATCATTACCCTAGCAACGCCTTTGTTTAGTAAAAAGCAGTACAAGCTAAATTTTTAATTACCGCCTTATACACTTTGTTCCTCTATATGTGGCCTTAGAAAGGTTAGCTACGAACCTGGTTACATTTGAAAAAAGTTTGATTTCCTCTCAGTTATGAAAAAAATCATTGTGATTCTGGAAGCAAAATTCCTTTACTTGTGTGAAACATTTGTTGGTAATTAGTATTAAAAACTGAGGGACACCTTCCACCATGGACAGTAGGTTGCTTTTAAAGCAGGTACATTTTATAAACTACTTCAAAGGTTTTGCTTTTGCTATAATTATAATAGAGCAGCTTATTTCATGTTAGTTTTAATCTATTTTGAGGCTTTGGAGTTGGCTATCATAATTAAAAATGGAGTGAGAGTGAAGTTTTGACAATTATAGAGGTACATGCAATGTATATGTGTATCTGCCCTTAGATGAGCTAAAGCCTTATTTAGGGTATATTTCCAACTTTTGCTAATTTCTACCGGAACTAATTCCTGCAAATTCTAGCTGAAAAATGGATTTAAAGAAATTAATGCATATAATTCTTCCTTTAAATAGCTTTCTGATACTGAGTATTATCATTCTGTATTCCAAATTGTTTCCCATTCAAAACTAATGCACTAAAAATAAACTGGCTCTTAAGAGTTTTAAATGACACTATTAAAGAACAAACTTTGAAAAAATGAACTTCATGCTGAATTTTTCATTTTGTAGCTGAAATTTAGAATTATAAATTTTAAATCACCTTACCATAACAAAGTAGAAAAAGATAAAAGTCAAATTCATTTTACCAGACACTGTCAAAAATATCTTTAGAAGTTGGTGGATTGTTATTAGGCTGCCTCATTATCATAAATCATTACTTTATATTGACTTTTCTGCATTCTTTGTTTTCTGAATGGAAAGGGGAGAGTATGTCAGATTTGCCTTGAATAACCTGTAGTAGTGTATGTCTAGAATACTTGTAATATATTCACACTAATGTAATTTAAAACCATAGAAATTAATATAAATATCCATATTGTATATCATTTAAGATACCATATATAATATAAACATTTTTTAATTGATTTTCTTTTCAGGCAGCTATTATAATACAATAAAGTTCTAAGCAGTCTAACCTGTATTAGTTGCTATGATATTTTTGCATACTTAAAAGGTGCACTACTCCAGCGTATATTTTTGGCTGTGCTGACTGTAAATAAACCGTCACTCCTGATGGTATGGTTTAAGTGGTTAATGGGCAGGAAGGAAACCTACACCATAGATTATTTATGAACATTAGAACCTTTTAGGCCTGCAGCTCAAAGCTAGTAACATGAGAGGATTTAGGATTTACGAAAAGTATGAGGTCAAAAGGGAAAGGCTAGTTATGTTGTATTCGTTTGATGTTCATTATCTGGTGTGCGGCAATAATTATGTATTTATTACACAATTTAATGTGGTGAATGATTGTCTAAAACGGATGAATGAATTGGTTCTGTGTGAAATTTTATTTGAAAGTCAACTCTCACTGGTTATTCCCTTCTGATTAACTTCTTGATTCATAGCTGGGCAACTATGTAGTTGTGTTATAAGATAAGGGTCCATGCTGCAACAGAGCTATGAAATTATGAAATATAACTTAACAAAGCATTCTCAACCTCGCTTAATCCAATTAAAGATCATGGGTGACAAATTTAATTTTGGTTTACTTTGGTGTAGTTTAGGCTAAATATACTTTAAGTATGCAGCTATGCAATCATTTTAATTTGGTGAATTTGATGGCAAGTCATCCATCCATCCATTTTCCAACCCGCTGAATCCGAACACAGGGTCACGGGGGTCTGCTGGAGCCAATCCCAGCCAACACAGGGCACAAGGCAGGAAACAATCCTGGGCAGGGTGCCAACCCACCGCAGGACACACACAAACACACCCACACACCAAGCACACACTAGGGCCAATTTAGAATCGCCAATCCACCTAACCAGCATGTCTTTGGAATGTGGGAGGAAACCGGAGTGCCCGGAGGAAACCCACGCAGACACGGGGAGAACATGCAAACTCCACGCAGGGAGGACCCAGGAATCGAACCCAGGTCCCCAGATCTCCCAACTGCGAGGCAGCAGCGCTACCCACTGCGCCACCGTGCCGCCTGATGGCAAGTCAAATACTGCATAATGACATGATGTGGTTCACATGTTCTTCCAAAATATTGATGGACACTGGATTCTGATATAGTATGCTGGAAAATACCTAGAGTTGAAATGGTTAGTTAGATGAAGTTTGTTTTTAAGGCTTTTTTCCCCGGATGTTTGTTTTCCCTAGTACAAATATACACTGAAATTTTGTTTAATTTTTTTTTTTTTTTTTTTCTTCTGGGCTTTTCATACAGTAGTGTTGGTTAAATGCAGTTTACATTACCTTTGCTTATATTATCACTATTAAGAGCCTTAAGAAAATAATTGAATGACTGTTTATGTACATTTATCTGAAAACACTGCATGGTGTTCATTGCTTTTTATAATCTTGTGTTTTTAGTAGAAGTAGCTTCAGTGCCTTGAAAAAGCATTTGCCCCGTTCCTGATTTTCTGTTTTTGTTTATTCATAACTCTTGTTTCTGATCTCAAAACAAAAATTAGTATTATACAAAAGACAATCTAAATGAACAGAATACAGTTTTAAAATGATCATTTTATTTATTGAAGGAAAAAAGTTTAACACTTGTATCATCCATGTGAAAAAGTAATTGCCCCTTTACTCATTCAGTCAATGAATGAGCCACTTTAAATGTTATCAAGTTAAATTACACTAGACTAACCCAAGCTTGAATGCTGTCAACCCTGTTGAATCTAATCACTTAATCAGTAGCAATGTGAAGTTGGCTAAAAGGTCTCAACAAGCAGCACACAATGCTTCATTCAAAAGAAACCGTGATCCGACAAAGAAAGTTACTGTCATATATCCGTTGTAAAAGGGTTACAAATCAATCTTTAAAACACTCGGACTCTAGCAAACCACAGGGGTGGGCAGTATGGCCATATAATTACAAATATAACAATTATAATTAGTTAAAAATAATCACACTGATGGTGTATATATGATGTATAATCTTTGTGCATATACTTGTGCATATATCCAGTTTAGGTGCTTCTGTTGGCACAGTTTATGTTAGCAGTGGGTAGTGGGATGTTTCTTTACATAGGGAAAATTTTAATCCACTAAAGTAATAATACATTTTATATAACACCTTTCCCATGCTCAAAGTGTTTCACAGAATTACAGGATGAAAATGGAAAAACCTGAAAAAAGATGAAATACACAACATTGGATACAAAATAAGCATAAAACACTTTAATAAAGATAAATACAAGAAACACAAAGCTTTGCACTCGAATAACAGACAATAAAGTACAAAAATACAAATATTACAAGAAAAACCTGAACAAATAATCATTTGTGATAAAAAATTAAAATCATTGTGAGCACCTGAACAAAGAGAGAAACTGAAAGAATGGTCATAATGTCAGGGTATATTAAATGTTTTCTTTAATAAATTTTAATTTGTTTTTTAAAAGTTATTTGAATATCTGATGCAGTTAATGTATATTCAAATTATCTTTATTGTGCAAAATGAAAAATAAGAACTAACCAATAAATAAACACATAGTATATTGCACACAGCATTTTTGGAAATGTATACAGTACTATATAGAGCATACAGTAAAAAAATTAAACAAGGTTAACAATAAAAATAAATACTCAAAGAGCTATTCTTTCCAATTTGTTTGGTTTTCCATTGAACAAAAATAAGCAAGCCTATAATATTGCTTTTCAAAATAGGGAGATGGACATCTGCAGCGGAGCTCCATTAGCAGTGGTGTTATTTTTTCTCTTATTTCTTATTATCCCGAGGTATCCTGTATTTACCCAACCCAAGGAGGTCCTATTACAGTATATGCAAGCATATATAAACATGAGCGGCAAGGAAGGGGCTCAGAAAGAAACAAAATCAAAAGCTACATCCAAGCCTAGGCAGGCAACAAGTCCAAATTTAAGGTATGACCTTTCAGAGACTGACCTGGAACAGACAGGCAAAAGCACAGACTCCAAAGGACCCCGCTCCTCTGCATCGTATCCAGTCGAGAGCGAAAATGGGAGCGAATGTGCAAGTGATGCAGGTCACGATAGCTCGCTGATTCCAGAAGATCACTTGAAACTAGAAATGGCCTTGCAGTCCACACATTCATCTACTCCTCGCGAGCCGGAGGCATCGGCTGTAATAGGATTGCCACTTCACTTGCGGATCATGAAAGCCGAAACGATCTGTCCGAACTGAAGGTAATGATCACTACAATGGCCACGCCCATAAATGAGCTCAAAAAAGACATTTAGAAAGATATAAAGAAAGAAATAAATGGTTTGCTCAAGAGAAGCTGCTGGTGGAGCAGTGGCAGGATAATAAAGACTTGGAGAAATGTGTATATAATCGCTTTCATGCAGCCTTTAAAGGTATGCTGGAAAAAATTGAGGAACACATTCAAGAAAATGTGTATAAACTGAGACCAGTTGCTGATCAGCTGGAAGACGTTAAGCAGACATTCACGACTCGAATTGAAACAGCTGAACATTTGGCATCTACCGCTAATGGAAAAGCAAATCCATCGAATTCCGAATGCAAAAAACTCGGAGACTTGCTGCTCTGGAAGATGTATGCAGAAGGAATAATATTACAATTGAAGGTCTACCTGAGAATCGTGAAAGTCCAAACCCAGTGAAATTTGTAGCTGATCTATTCTCAAAAATAATTGGAGAGGACTTGAAATCAGACACCGGGATAGCAGCAACTTACCACATATGGGGATCAAATACCTCTAAATCTAGGACTGTAGTCGTGCGCTTCGAGAAATTACAATCTAAATTTAATATAATGTCACTTCTCAGGCAGAAACAAAAGATTATATTTGAAAATAACCACATTCGTATCTTCCCTGATTTCTCACCCTCAACAGCTGCTAAACGAGCTGCTTTTTAGAACATTAAACAGTGCTTACAGAAAGCCGAGATCAGATACAGCCTCTTATATCCTGCCAAACTGAAAGTGGACTTTCAAGGCAAGCATTATATCTTTACCACTACTGAAGAAGCAGAAAAAGAGCAAGGAAAGCTGAGCCCGACACTCTTTTGAAATACAATCGTGAGTTGCACCCTGTCATGGCATGGCAAAGAAGATCTTACTGCTGTCTCATCCACTTGCAATGATACTGGTACCGTAATTATACATCCTTTTCTCTTCTCGGCCACTTTCTGTTTGTTTTTTTTTTTAATTTATTTATTTATTTTTTTTTAGGAGACTGTTTAACATCGTACCCTTGGTCTATTGTTACTACTATTATTGTATTATGCTTATCCAGGGCGACTTTAACACCATTTCCTGGGTTTACTATGTTACTATTTCAAGACTATTTAAGACTATATTTTATGCTTCTAGTATTTGGACTGTATTGGCAATAGATATCTTAATTTTAATTCTCATACGCTGCTGCTGGGGGGCTGGCTTTGTTTTGGACATGCACTGTCTCTAGGTATGTCAGAGGACTGAAACTTTGTGAAGTGGGGTCCAGCCTCAAGTGGGGAGGCAAAATGGGGGGGAGAGAAAGAGAGCAATCTATACCTAATCTATCCTTTCAATCCTTATAATAAGTGCCAACGTAACAATAGGCTTCATTGCAATAACTCCTGGGAAAATTGGACATTTAGGTCAAAGGTGTCTCATTTTCAGTTAAGACTACAAAATGACATAAAAAATTCAGAATCAATGTCTCCATGACTGGGCAGTTAACTTTGGGAGCTGGAATGTTACAGGCCTGAATCACGAATTAAAGAGAAAAAAAGTACTTTCTCACCTAACAGGTCCATCCATCCATCCATCCATTTTCCAACCCGCTGAATCCGAACACAGGGTCACGGGGGTCTGCTGGAGCCAATCCCAGCCAACACAGGGCACAAGGCAGGAAACAATCCTGGGCAGGGTGCCAACCCACCGCAGGACACACACAAACACACCCACACACCAAGCACACACTAGGGCCAATTTAGAATCGCCAATCCACCTAACCTGCATGTCTTTGGAATGTGGGAGGAAACTGGAGCACCCGGAGGAAACCCACGCAGACACGGGGAGAACATGCAAACTCCACGCAGGGAGGACCCGAGAATCGAACCCAGGTCCCCAGATCTTCCAACTGCGAGGCAGCAGCGCTACCCACTGCGCCACCGTGCCGCCCCACCTAACAGGTCTAAACGCTAAAATAGTATTTTTACAGGAGACCTATTTATTAAGCAAGGATCAGTTCCGGCTGCACAAAAACTGGACTGGCCAAATATTCCATTCCAGCTTTACAAAGAAAACTAGAGGTGTGGGAATTCTTATACATAGAACAGTCTCATTTGTAGTGTCAGTTGCAATATCTGATCCTGAAGGGAGATATGTGATTGTCATGGGTAATTTATTTAACTGTAAAGTGATTTTGATAAATGTTTATACACCCAATGTGGATGATAGGGAATTCATGCAAAATATTTTCATCCATTTCCAATGTGAACACTCATAAAATTATAATGGCTGGGGACTTTAATTGCGTTTTTAATCCAGACCTAGATAGGTCTCCTGTCACAGGGGTGAGGACATCTAACATTGCAAAGACAATTACACAGTTTGTAACTGATCACAACTTATCAGACCCCTAGAGATTTCTAAACCCAAACTCAAGAGCATATTCCTTCTACTCACCAATTTATCATTGCTACTCAAGAATTTATTATTACTTTGTAGATAACAATTTCTTGCCTACAATTAAATCTTTCAAGTACGACGCTATTGTTATTTCCGACCATGCCCCTTTGATCTTGGAGCTAAAATCATTATGCCCCACATACTCATTTTGCAGATGGCATCTTAACACACTTTTATTAGCAGATGAAAACTGCACAGAATTTATATCCAAACAAATCAGATTTATTCTAAATACATATAAAGACAAATACATCCTCAGAGGTCTCAGCAGGAATACTCTGGGGAAACCCTGAAGGCCTTCTTAAGAGGAATGATTGTTTCATATCTTTCCCACAGAAATAAATTGGAAACCAAGAAGGCATCAGAGCTAATCAACAAAATTTACTAGAATAGACAAAGAACATTCCAGGTGTCCAAGTGAGGCTCTTCATAAGAAAAGGCAGGCTCTGCATTCAGAACACAACCTCTTGACAACTAAAACAGATCAAATCATTTCTAAATCAAGATATCATTACTATGAACATGGAGAGAAAGCTAATAAGATCTTAGCTCAACAAATCCACAAGCAAGAAGTTTGCAATGCAATCCCAGCAATCACCAACACAGAGACAAAATCATTGACCATAAAAATATAATGCACACATTTAGAGACTACTATAAATCCTTATATTCTACGGAGTTTAAAGAAGACAAGACACAATCTAATGCATTACAGATACCACAAATAGATACTTTCAGTGCAGAGGAACTGGATAAACCTCTGGCGCTATCAGAATTTTTGATGCTGTAGTCACTTCAGAGTGGGAAAGCAGAAGGCCCCGATGTCTGCCCTGCTGAATTTTATAAGAAATTCTCCACTCAGCTAGCTCCCCTCTTATTAGCAACATTTACAGAAGCTAGAGACAATAAAATTCTACCTCAAACTTTTCGCCAAGCATTAATCACCAACTTTCCTAAACAAAATAAGGACTTATTACAATGTGCAACAATTTCACTTCTGAATAATGATGTTAAGATACTCAAGTTCTAGCTGGAAGGAAGGAGAAAGTGCTGCCTTCGGTAATATCACAAGATCAAACAGGATATATTAAAAGCCGACATTTGGCTTCCAATCTTCGACACCTTTTAAATATAATATATTCACCCGCAAAGTCAAACACCCCAGAGATATTATCGTTGGATGCAGAAAAAGCATTTGATATGATTGAATGGAACTACCTTTTCACTACATTGGAGAAATTTGGGCTTGGCCCGAACATTTGTGCGTGGATCAAACTACTGTATACCAATCCAGAAGCTTTAGTTTGTATTAACAACATTTGTTCAGACTACTTTAAACTAAAATGTGGTACCAGACAAGGTTGCCCCTTGTCACCACTGCTTTTTGCAATTGCCATTGAGCCACTGGCAGTTCACTGTAGAAATGCTTATGAGATAAAGGGGATTATCAGAGAAGGACTTGAACAGAAAATTTCTCTATATGCAGATGATATGGTACTGTATAGATCAGACCCACAAAATACTGTGCCTGCAGTCCTAACAGTGTCTTACAGAATTTCAAAAGATTTCTGGTCTCAGAATTAATTTGACTAAAAGTGTGCTCATTCCAGTGAATTCTCAAGCACACAATGTTAGATTGGACAGCTTCCCTTTTATCATCGCAGATCAGTTTAAATACCTAGGGGCAAATATTACAAGTAGACATAAAGCTCTCTATCAACAAAACTATATTATGTTTGTAAATATGTTTAGCAGTCTGATATTGTGAGTGACAAATTGATCAAGTATACAGGTTTATTTGAATTGAGTTAGTGTTAGTTAAGTTAACTGGTGACTCTGAATTAATCTAGTGTGAGTGTGTACATGACTGTTCCTTACAGTGGACAGAGTTGGTTTCAGTTTTTTTTTCTTGCTAACCTTCCAGAATAGTTCTGTATTCTTGTGATCTATATCTATACTAATTAATAAAAGGCAAAGCCCTCACTGACTGACTGACTGACTCACTCACTCACTCACTCATCACTAATTCTCCAACTTCCCGTGTAGGTGGAAGGCTGAAATTTGGCAGGCTCATTCCTTACAGCTTACTTACAAAAGTTAGTCAGGTTTCATTTCGAAATTCTACACGTAATGGTCATAACTGGAACCTGTTTTTTGTCCATATACTCTAATGGAGGAGGCGGAGTCACGTATCGCGTCATCACGCCTCCTACGTAATCACGTGAACTAAAAACAAGGAAGAGATTTACAGCACGAGTCAAACGCGGGAACGAAGGTAAATGACGTTAATTTTTGAGTGTCTTTTAATACTGTGTAAGCATACATATTAACACATGTGCAATTAAACGTGTGCATTTACAGGGTGATTTCTCAGGCTTAAAAGCTTGCCTTTTATCAAACGCGGGAACAAAGGTAAATGACGTTGTTGAGTGTCTTTTAATAGTACATATTAACACATGTGCAATTAAACGTGTGCATTTACGGGGTGATTTCTCAGGCTTAAAAGCTTGCCTTTTATTAAAAAGGTAAATGCAAACTGTTTTCATTCTGAAGGGCACAAACCACGTTAGATTTCAGACGTTAAACGCGCAAAAATGTCGGTACACCAGATAAATAAGCGCAACATATTATCAGTTGTATTGTATGCTTACAATACATATAGAAATGTGTTAATCGTTAACTAATATTATGGGATGGTGTTTTTCGACTCGCGCCTTGATTTAAATGATTGCATTTGTTGGTGGGTTTGCGTAACTTATTGTCAATATCTTTACACCTCTTTTTAAGACTTAATTTAAAAAGGTTTTCTTTTCTTCTTAATTAAAATTTAAAAGCAATACTTCACTGCTGCGAAGCCCTTCTAGCGCTGACGTCCGAGGTTCGATTACCGTAAGCGAGTGCAGTGAGTGTGTACGCCTGATGAGCCAAGAATAAGGGGGAAAGACGTGTCGCGTACTCTTTGCATTATTTGACAGTAAACTATTTTCAACCATTCTATGATCTGCTTCTCACAACTGAAGGCACCGTGGCTGATGTTACCTCACTTGCTGGCCAACCATAAGCGTTACCTGGTAGGTAACCAGCCACTCACTTCACTCCCTTACGGGAATCGAACCTCGGACATCAGCGCTACAGGTGAAGCCCCTAAAATTGCGCCACGGCGTGTGGTTCGTTTATTTGACAACATATAGATCGGGGTAATTACATTCACGGCATTCGTAGTCTGATTCACAATCTGATTGTATGGGTGGTTACCTGCCAGGTAACGCTTATAGTTGGCCAGCAAGTCAGCTCGAAGTGATCACTCGAGTGAAGGCAGCTTCACAAAAAAACAGATTCTTAACAAACTGTTATTAGTATATTTTCCCTCAATTTAAAAAAGTTTTCTTTTCTTCTTAATAAAAATTTAAAAGCGGTACTTCGCCGGTGCGAAACGCGTGGATTTGACCGACTGACACATACAGACATATTCATGAGTGCAGGTACTTTGGAAAGAAAGCACCGTGTAAACCTAAAGTTTAAATTAATTTCATAGACCTACAAAAGGTTGCCATTGATTTGCGGCAAGATTGCTTTTCTCCTGTACAACTATACGTTGCATTCTCAAGAGTGTGCTTGCACGGCTTCGGATATAGATATATATATATATAATATATATATATAATATATATATATATTATATATATATATATATATATATATTATATATGTATGTATGTCTATGCTTATAAGTACTGCCTTACTTCTCTTTAAGAAAGGAAGATGTAATGATACCTGATTTAAACGATTCCATGTCTTGGTGGGTTTGCTTAGCTTATTGTCAATATCTTTACACCTTTTTTTAAGACTTAGTGACTGAAACGGGCTTTCACGAAAAAAGTTAGGGCTTTGCTACAGGATACACCCTCCACAAGTTAAGCAAGTAAAAATAAAATATATATTTCTGTTTTATTTAAACGTTTTAAGTTCGTATGCATAGCCCCATTTGGCTGTTTTACTTTTTTTTTTCTTTCTTCAGTAATATTTAATCTCCTTAAAGAAAAAGAACATATGCACTTTACTTTTTTTGTATCTCTTTAGTAATATTTTAGTGTAAAAGGATAACCAGTATTTAAACCTTTTATGTTACTTTATAAATTTATTTTACACAATGTTGAAAAATTAATAAGAAAGCCACATATTTTGGCAGCTGCTGCTTTAATTTTCAATGAAATGAAAAAAGCTCTCCAAGAGAAAACGTCAATGAAGAAGAAACAGTTTGCACTATCTAAAAAGGAGAAACCCTCATTTATAAAGGTTTGCTGCAGATGACTTAACTGAAAATAAATTAATAGTTCCTATGTGTATAATACATATTTATCTATTTTACTTATGCCTTTATTCCAGCAACTTGCAACATCTGAGGTACAATTTGTTACATTACTTTTGTTTTTTGCAGCACAGGCAGGTGAAGTGACTTCCCCAGGGTCACACAGTGGTGTCAGTACCAGGATTTGAACTGACAAGCTCCGGGTTTACTGAAATATTACTGAAGAAAGAAAAAAAAACGAAAACGGGCAAATAGGGCTATGCATACAGATGTCCATCCATCCATTATCCAACCCGCTATATCATAAATACAGGAGCCAATAACCCAGGATTGGTTCCTGCCTTGTGCCCTGTGTTGGCTGGGATTGGCTCCAGCAGACCCCCGTGACCCTGTATTCGGATTCAGCGGGTTGGAAAATGGATGGATGGATGGATGGATATATATATACATGTGAATGTATATATGTATGTCTATATTTATATGTATACAGTAATCCCTCCTCCATCACGGGGGTTGCGTTCCAGAGCCACCCGCAAAATAAGAAAATCCGCGAAGTAGAAACCATATGTTTATATGGTTATTTTTATATTGTCATGCTTGGGTCACAGATTTGTGCAGAAACACAGGAGGTTGTAGAGAGACAGGAACGTTATTCAAACACTGCAAACAAACATTTGTCTCTTTTTCAAAAGTTTAAACTGTGCTCCATGACAAGACAGAGATGACAGTTCTGTCTCACAATTAAAAGAATGCAAACATATCTTCCTCTTCAAAGGAGTGCGTGTCAGGAGCACAGAATGTCACA
Organism: Erpetoichthys calabaricus; assembly: GCF_900747795.2. NCBI lineage: Eukaryota > Metazoa > Chordata > Cladistia > Polypteriformes > Polypteridae > Erpetoichthys > Erpetoichthys calabaricus. Next base: position 59,777,957 of record NC_041395.2, on the reverse strand, counting down.
TAGATAGAGAAAACAATCTCTAGCAAACAAATCAATAGGGCTGTTTGGCTTTTAAGTATGCGAAGCACCGCGGCACAAAGCTGTTGAAGGCGGCAGCTCACACCCCCTCCGTCAGGAGCAGGGAGAGAGAGAGAGAGAGAGATAGAGAGAGACAGAGTTTGTTTTTCAGTCAAAAATCAATACGTGCCCTTCGAGCTTTTAAGTATGCGAAGCACCGTGCAGCATGTCGTTTCAGGAAGCAGCTGCACAAAAGATAGCAACGTGAAGATAATCTTTCAGCATTTTTAGACGAGCGTCCGTATCGTCTAGGTGTGCGAACAGCCCCCCTGCTCAATCCCCATACGTCAGGATCAGAGAAAGTCAGCGCAAGAGAGAGAGAAAAGTAAGCAATCTAGCTTCTCAGCCATCTGCCAATAGCGTCCCTTGTATGAAATCAACTGGGCAAACCAACTGAGGAAGCATGTACCAGAAATTAAAAGATCCATTGTCCGCAGAAATCCGCGAACCAGCAAAAAATCCGCGATATATATTTAAATATGCTTACATATAAAATCCGCGATGGAGTGAAGCCACGAAAGGCGAAGCGCGATATAGCGAGGGGTCACTGTGTATATATATATATATATATATATATATATATATATATATATATATATATATATATATATATATATATATATATATATATATATATATATATATATATATATATATATATATATGTATGTATGTATATATATATATATATATATGTAGATATATATGTAGATATGTAAATTTGTATATATATGTATATATGTTTATGTATATATATATGGTTACATAACCTCTTTAACACACTACTTCTCCGCTGCGAAGCGCGAGTATTTTGCTAGTTGTGAATTAAAATACACGAGTTAAGAAAACACATGGAGGGATGGTTTGATGGTGAATGAATACATTATACTAAAAAGATGTTATATACAGTACTTTATGAATGAAGACAAAATACAAAGAAGGGTTTACCAAAGAACTTATTGCCATTGAACATTGGGACAATTCTTACATTAAAATTCTGGATGGAAGGAGTACTCAACAGTTTTTCTTGTTCACTTCCTTTCCCTGGTGATGCCTGTGATTTTCACATCACTATAGACCAACACAGTACAATGGCCATCTCTGCAAAATACAGTGTAACATAACATAACATAGCATTTTGTAAACTTTCCCAACACCACTTAATCCAATTGAGGTTGCAGGGAATGCAAAATATAACCTAAATAATATTTACCTTTATCATGGACAGTACGCTTGTAAATGATTTAATTTGTTTTCTTTTGTAACTTATTTCTTTTGATAATTTTAACTTTTCAATGTTTAATGGTGTCTTTTCTGCTTTTTATTTTACTCAATAAATGTGTCACCAAAGTAACATTGTTAACTTTTTTCCTGTATGTCAATTGAAATGGATATTTTCATTTGAATTAAAAGCTGCATTTTGTGCTTATTTTAGATGACTGTTTCCTGAAAATCAAGAACAATGGAATGACCTGTGTAATAATAATTACGTAGGAATAAATAAAATACTGTTTTGACTGCCATAGGACAGACTGACATTATCCATGGTTTTAATTTTTTTTTTTTTTGCTATTGCTAGAATACAAATCCTGACTTAAAAAAACGGGGTCAGACACACTTAATGCTTTCTAAAAAGTCTCCGTTTTCGGGATGGGAGCCCCTCATCAGAATGCAGCCTCCGTGCCTTATTTGATAAGATGATTGATCATAGGCCAAGTAACATTCAGTGATGGCTGTTAGAGGTATCAGTTGGACACCCAAATTGAAACAATGGACCATAACTCAAGGATGAGTAATATCGAAGGATAGAACATTGCAACACCTGTCAACCAAAAGGATGGGGTTATTTGCACACAAGTAACCAATGGCAAGGCCTGTGTTCTTTCCTTTAAAAACCCTTTGCAAAGTCCAGATCCTCACTTTCCTCTATCAGCACACAACTCAATCTGGCCATAAATTGTGCTTTCCAAAGCAGAAATCCCAGTGGTTATAGGGTTTGGCCACAACAAAGAGCAATCCTTTCTCCTCCAAAGGGTAATCGGGGATAGACTGTAAAAAAATTGAAGACCGTCTGTAAGGGGAGTTGGCCGAGGGGGTGCTATTAGTCCAAACCTTGCTTAAGATAGTAAGTGCCTGAGCAGTAGAAGATCATATACATGAAAACCACATACTCGCCTTGCTAAAGATGGGTGCTGACTGATAGCCAGGTAAACCAGCAGAGATAACAAGAGGACGGACACACTGTGTTTGAGCCTCAAAGAGAAACTGCACGACCGCCTGCAACCAGAAGGTGCAACTAAGATGTAGAAAGAAACAAGCCCATAAAACAAATAAAGTAAGCGTGTTAAAGATACTTCTACGTGTCTAAAGAAAGCCAACTAGAAAAGGAACAAAGCAATGCTTATGTCAGACCATAAGCGCACCTACTTTGAGTCTGCAAGCTATTAATTATAAGTTGTTAGTTAGGATAAAGCCAGCTAATGTATTATGACATTGGTGTAACTTTAACTAAAAGGTAGTAGCCTTGTGAACGATAAGTTCAAATTGCTGTTAAGTTTCTTTCTAAATCCAGTAAGAAAGTGCAGAGTAGCATCTCATACTCGCATAGAACACACATATAAAGCTGAAAAATATATTTTGATATTAGGAATAATACATTGTAACTAAATATGTGTACTAATGTCTGGATTAATGCTGAAATGTCTAAATGCAGTTTTTATAAACAGCAGCATTAACAGGAAAAATATGTGCTTCATGTACACCAGCTCAAAAATGGGTTGATTTAATGTCTTGCATTCATTCAGTTTGTTGTTTTGGTAAAGCATGTTCTTCATTTACACAGTTCATTTATATTGTTTGTTTTCTTCTTATTTGTTTCAGCTAAAAAACATGTTCTGTTTTACATTGAGGACTGTGTGACTCAAGTCTTGGAACACAAAGAAGAATACACTCAGTTTGGCATTTTACGATTCCTTTCGGAATAGTAAGTACAGTTTTAGCACATTTATAATATAGCATTACCAGAATGTCACACTTTGAATAATTCTGTTCAATTTATAAAGAATGCTACAGATTTTAAAATACTAAAGTTTAGTAACCACAACACAGAACACATAAAATGTAACATTTTGGCATACACTTCATCAAAAAGAGAATGTAAGCATACAAAAGAGAGAAACATTCCATAAGCATATAGATTTCATCTGCCCATTGTCATCTGGTCATTTTGCCCCTCCATGAGCACTCCCAAAAATGCACAATGGAATTGATCAATGTCTCGTGTAAGCAGAATAGAGACAAAGAATTACTTTTCCTTGTTTATCTAGTGCTGCATTTACGTGCAATATTTGCTTGATTTATTCAGTTTATTCAGTTCAATTTATTTTTGTATAGCACTCTTCACAAAATTAACCTGATGTGAATAAGCGTGTGGTTCTTCATTTCTGTGCTGATTATATAAGCTCTTTTTATGATGGAAGTCATTGTTGGTTATACTTTATACTATACATTACTGCATGGATGTCTGATAAATTTCACAGGAGAACATTATTAATTTAAATTATTTCTTGTGGGTTCTCCAGTCTCACTCAAAGACTTGAATACTTACTACTGAACCTCAATTCTTACAAACCTACTGTATTTCATCATCCTTAACCTTGGACTAATATTCACTCGCACTTCTTGACTGCTGTCATAATTACCTTCTTTCTCCTAAAATTTTTTTCCAAAGTCTTAACTGTAACGTTCCTCCTGTCATCTGGAAATGCGGTCATGCTGTCATTGCCTAGCAATTGGATTGCTGAAATTTTCTTTTCAGTGGTTCAGTGCAAAGTATTACAATAGTCAGAATGTAGCTATCAGCTACCTAAAGCTATTAACACACCACCCTTCGAACGGTTTAACTAAACTGAGTTCCTTTCTTCTGTAAAGCCCTGGTTCTTACTTGGAACACTGTAAATTTAAAAATCCAAACTACTTGTTATCATTACTAACCCCATACTAGACACAAGACCTTCTAATGGTGGTCTGTTTGAATATTCATTGCTTATTAGGTGAACTCTATTTTAGGCTTTGTCCATGAAACTCTCAGTGTTAATGATCAAGTTGTGACTGAAAACCCATTTGTTTTCTCTTTTGTGGTATATTTTGGGTTTAAATGTATTTATGTATTGATTATTTTTTTCTCTTTGTGACTTGATAGACATTCTGTCTTTATGATGTGTTATTTATTAACTCCTATTCTACTCCTACTTATAATATTTTTTTTCTTTATTTCTGGACATTTGTACGTTCTTCCTGGTATTTTATTATTCCTCTTTGATTTATTGTTTTTTTTATTTCTTGTAATTGTCTTGCATTGAATTTTTTTATATCCTTTGTAAAGAATCTTGTGATGGCGTGTTCTGTGAATTGCATTATACAAATTATAGTACTAGGGTGTTGTACCGTGTTAGCCATTATGAATGTAGAGAAAAGCCAAGCAAAATGACACCTTTTATTGGCTAACTAAAAAGGATTACAATATGCAAGCTTTCGAGGCAACTCAGGCCCCTTCTTCAGGCAAGATGTAATCAATGATTACATCTTACCTGAAGAAGGGGCCTGAGTTGCCTCGAAAGCTTGCATATTGTAATCCTTTTTAGTTAGCCAATAAAAGGTGTCATTATACAAACTAATAATTCATTGATTTATTTTGCATTTCTGAGCACTGCAATAAACTAATGTCATGTTCAGTGTTGGTTACTGGTGTCAGCACCTGACTGAGTGAAGTCTTACAAAATTGGAATATGAATGAATAGATTAAAAAACATTTTTTATAATAATGTAAAAAAGGCATAGTGTTTTTGTGTTCCCCTGTATCAATTTTCTGAACCCGTTCTTTCCATTTTAGGATCCTATAGAGCTGGAGCCTAGACAAGGTGCCAGACTATGGCAGGACACACAGACATTCACACATAGGCAGTTTTTAGAGTCATAGATGAAATTAACACATGCATCTTTGGAATATTTTAGTAAACTGGAGTAACAAGAGAAAAAACAATGTAGACACACTGAAAAAGCATAAAATCTGCACTGGATGAGGAATTTTATCAAGGACAAGGGCAGCATAAGTGCTAACTTCTGCATATGCACAGGATTCAGAATTTCATTTTAGGTGGATAACAACAACAACAACAACATTTATTTATATAGCACATTTTCATACAAAAGGTAGCTCAAAGTGCTTTACATAATGAAGAAAATAAAAATAAAAGACAAAGTAAGAAATTAAAATAAGACAGCATTAGTTAACATAGAAAAGGAGTAAGGTCCGATGGCCAGGGTGGACAGAAAAAACAAAAAAAAACTCCAGAAGGCTGGAGAAAAAAATAAAATCTGTAGGGGTTCCAGGCCACGAGACCGCCCAGTCCCCTCTGGGCATTCTACCTAATATAAATGAAATAGTCCTCTTTGTAGTTAGGGTTCTCACGGAGTCACTTGATGCTGATGGTCATACAGACTTTTCTGGCTTTTAATCCAAAATAAATCAACTGACTATTGTAGCTTACCTTTTTCTCATTAATATGTTTCTACCAGTTTGATATCATATTATGTTATAGTATTGACTATGGCAGGCAATCTCTTAAGCTCTTTCCTTATGCAGTGTTTTCTGGTTTAGAAGTACTTTAGTTCCTCTGTGATTTTTGTTTGTTTTCAAAGTACATAGTGATAGTTGTAGGAAGATGCAGAAACATGATTTAAAACTTCTATATTGGTCAACCTAGAACACATTTTGGCAAGCATGTACAGGCAAAATGGTCCCATTAATTTTACTTAGGTTCTGTTAAATATTATTCATACACTGCCGAACATGTATACATATTATGTTACAGTATAAAAATAATGCAGAAAGCCACACTGTTTTTCTCGATTTCTTTTAATGATTTTGTTTGGCATACTTTCAACTTTTTATTATTATTTGCTAATGGGCTATATTTAACTCTTTGGGTAAGCTTTTAACATGTGTACGAAGTACAACAAACAGCAGATGAAAGACAAAATATTTTCGTTTTCAAGTATATAGTTTACATTCATTTAAGAGGCAAAACTGGAAGCAAACTAAACTGAATGAACTCTAATAGCCTTCTTTGGTTACTTATCTTAAACATTATAACCAGCAGTCGGAGCATATTCCCTGGCAATGTGTTCTTTACCTATTGCAGCCATTCTAAAACCAAAAGATATTTTCCAATGTTCCAATGATTAGAGGTATTAAGACTAAAAGATCCACCGGCTGTCCCAGCACCAGGCTCAGATATCTTAATAAGAGCTCCAAGATGGCAAAATGGTTACAACTATTTTATTACAGCTTGAAGGGTTCAGCCTGTTCTCAACATGTCTTCCATGGGTACTCTATTTTCCTACCACATCTAAAAGAGACATGCTTAACATAAAATAAATGCAGTTGTGTATGTGAGTACTTTGTTATGGAGTCGCGTCTGGTTTGAGCTGATAGGCTGTTCCCAAAGATCATGATACAAAGATAGATAGATGGTAAGGTTTACTTTATTAAGAGAATGTCTGTTATCTTACCGAAATATAATATATTATTGATTTTAGTCAGTTTCTGAATACACCTTTTCCTTTAATGAATCACACATTTCGTTTACATGTACACTTATAATAATATTATGTTAAATAACCTGGTTAAGGCAGAAACACGGTAACATGTGTGATTAATCATGAGTGCTTCTTTGTGAAAACTCCAGCATCATTAAAATGTGTAAAAAAAAAAAAAGAAAAGTTGAACGTCATCATATGCAGTGAGTTTGAAAATAAGCATGACGCCTATGATAATTTTCTTGTTTTATAAACATGTTTAATCAAATTGGCACTTTATTTGTAGGATTCTGTTAACAAAGTTCACACAGTACACTCTTTTCAGCTTAGCTGTATGATTGAGCACCACAAAGGACCCAGCATGTATGTTTCTTGTCTTGCACCCAGTGCTGCAGAAATAATAATAATGCAGGTATTTTTACTTCAGTAAGTCATATGTTAGGTTACTCGTTTCTGATATATTGGGACAGATTATTTCAGCCAGGAGAAGGAATAATGTGATTGCCCAAACATTTGCCTCTGGAAATGTATTTTGTGGAAGCTTCTACCAATGGCTGCTGAAAAGTGTGTGCAAAGCAAATATGTACTTGGGCTGACAGAGTACAATGGGCACAGTAATCCGGTTAAGCGTTTAGAGTTATTTGCAGAGAAATCTATCTCTGTTAATCAGGTTACTCAGAGGTCAATAACCTGATTTTTCTAATTGGACTAAGGGTTTGCATGGCATTTTAGTAATCAGGTTTAATTGAATAACCGGGTTATTGAAGTGCAAGTAAATGCGCTAATAGAAATAGGAGCCTAGCTTAGTAACATCAGGCAAAAAGAAGGAAACAAATTTCACTGAGATGCCAGACCATTTCAGGGCACACTCACTTACACACACGCCTAAACTCACCCTCGCTCATGCCGACTCAGATTACAGTCGCCAAGTAGTCTAAAATGAATTTCTTTACGATCAGGAGAAAATACTTAAAATTAGACTAGGAATTAAAGTTAGATCCCTGGAGCTGTCAGGCAGCATCACTGTGTCACTGTACAGCCGATGTAATGAAACAGATTGATAGTTATTAAGTTAGTATTTTATGAGATTCAAGGGAGAAATTTACCTTTTTTTTTAAATAAAAGTTCAAGAAATATTCTAACAAACAACAACACACCCCTCAAATACAAACCAGAATTATTAAAAAAGAAAACATCTGATTTGGTTAAAGATTTTTTAAAAGCACAGTCACAGCCATCACAGTGAGGCATTATAAAGTCATATTGCCATAGGTGTGAAGAAGCCCCAGTAACATTTCTTGATTGAATAATTCATTGACTGCAAGTACTTAGTGATAGTATGTCAGAGAGAGGATGTGCAAATGTTCATCCGTTTTGACTTCCTTCTCCTCCTCTGCTACCTCCACTGGGTTGAATGTACATTCCAGAACTGAGCCTGCCTTCTGAATTAGCTTGATAATTCTGTAACTGTCTTCTCCTACTAGTGGCTACTCACGTTAGGGTTTGCCATATCTTCCTGTCCTCCGCATCTTGCTCTGTTATACCTATCACTGAACTGCATGTCCTCCCTCACTACATCCATAAACCTCCTCTTTGACCTTCCTCTTTTCCTCTTGCCTGGTGGTTCCATCTTCAACATTCTTTTCCCTCATTCTCTCCTCTGCATGTGCCCAAACCATCTCAATCTAGCCTCTCTCACTTGGTCACCAAATTTGTCATACCTGTGTCGTCCGTCTAAAATGATAATTTCTAATCCTGTCTACCCTTGTTAACTCCAAGTGCAAATCGTGGAATCTTCAACTCTGCCACTTCCAGCTCTGCCTCCTTTCTTTTCATCAGTGCCACCATCTCCAAACAATACAACATAGCTAATCTTTCTACTGGTTTATAGACCTTCCCTGTCAGTCTTGCATTTACTCTTCTATCACAAATCACTCCTGCCACTAATCTCCATCCAGTCTACCTTGCCTGCACTCTCTTCTTCACCTCTCTGCAACACTCTCCACTGTTATGGACTGCTGAGTCCAAGTATTTAAATTTGTCTACCTTCGCCACCTCTGCTCCTTGCAGTTTCACCCTTCCACCACCTTCCTTCTCATTTACGCATATGTACACCGTCGTACTCCTACTGACTCTCATTCCCCTTCTCTGCAGTGCGCACTTCCACCTTTTCCAGGTTCACCTCAACCTGCTGTTTACTCTCACTTACAGATGCAATGTCATCAGAAGACATCATAGTCCACGGGGGCTCCTGTCTAATCTCGTCTGTCAACCTATCCATCACCATTACAAATAAGAAAGGGCTCAGAGCTGTGATTCTGTGAGTGTCTTTTGAAGTGAAATTGCTGGCCCAGTACACCACAGTGTAGAAAAACCACATGGGTCACCATAGAATTGTAGAATATGAGAAGGATGTCACTACCAACATTAAAGCTATGCAGTCTCCTAAGAAAAAGGAGTTTGCTCTGCCTTTTCTTATATACTTCATCTACTGTATGTTATGAAAATAGTCCAGCCTGTCACTGATGTTGGTACCCAAGTACTTATATATCCTTTCACTTCCAAGGGTATACAACAATTGTAATTGCAGATAACTATACAGGGACTTTTGTGTCTCCATTCGATTTAAACAGATTGAAAAAGGAAATAACTCAAGCACATGACAGTTTGACTTTTATCAGTGGTATAAATGGATTTACATAAACTAATATAAAATATGTAATTCATCAAATTTTATAAAAGAAGCTTTGTTTGCAAATATTTATGTAGATTCACATTTTGTGTGTTCTTCCATAACATTTTAAAATCTTAATTTAGAATAAAATAATAAAAGCTTAATTTAGAAATGGAGAGGTTAGGTATTTTTTTCAAGCAACATGACAATGTTGTTAATGTTTTATATTCACTTGGGCATTATTGCAATGGTATGTCTTTATAGGATTCACATTATTAGACTTATAAGAAAAAATATCTAATGTATGAAATGTACACAGAAAGTACCCTCAATCTACTCTTTATGTTCAGATCTTAGTATCTTCTCTTACATTATTGTAATCATTCAGAGATATGAATGTTGTTTTACTAAACATCTAAGCTGACCCAGTTTGTGTGTGTGTGTGTGTGTGTGCATAGAGCAAACCCTGTGATAGACTGGTGCCCTCTGAGTGGTTGGTTCCTGCTTGGCACCAAGGGCTTCCCAGAGAAGTGTCAAATCCTAAAAAAAAAAATACGTTGAAGTAAATGATATCTAATTTTAAATGTGTGACATGAGAAATTGTGTGCAGTTCCATGCAAAGGGTTGTACATCCCCGGCAAAATTCCTTTAACAGCAAATCCTCCGTGAGAATATTCAATAGTCAGTCAGAAAACTGAAGGTGAAAAAAAAGGATGGCTTCTACAACAAGACAATAATCCAAAACACACTTAGAAATTTGCTTTGAGTTGCCTGAAGAAACACAGGGTGAAGGATTTGGAATACTCCTTGCAGTCTTCAGACTTAAACATCACTGAAAACCTGTGGGTAGATCTTAAACAAGGTATGCATGCAAGATAGCCCAACAATATCTCAGAGCTGAAATGCTATGGAAGAAGAAATGGGGGTGTTTAAAACAAGCCACGAACATATTTGCAAGCTAGGCTAAAGGCACTGTTGCTAACTACTGACTTACAAGGCTATATTTGTAAATGCCATACTTACTTTATTTATTTATTTATATTTTTCTATTTTATTTCATTATTTTTCAAAGTTGTATTTACTATTTTATTAAAATTTTTTATGATGGAAAAATATATATATATGTGTAGCTTGTAATTTATACAAATGTTTTCTTACTCTTTTTGATAGCTAAGGAAAACATTTCATTACTGAGTTTTCTTTTCAAACTGCATTGAATTGCCCTCGTGCTTCATAGTACTTTATAAGTGCTTATAATTATAGTACATCAAATATTTTTTACTTTAAAAGAACCACTTTTTTTTTTCCAAAAGTATATCTGTAATTAGTAAACGCGCTCATTTTCTTTGATTACTGTTGTTGATGGCTTGCCAAGGTAGACAAAATATTTCTGTCAATGAATCATACCTTTACATTAAAAAATACTGCCTTGGCGTGTACTGTGTTAGCATGTAAAGACATGCACCATAATGGCACAAAATGAGCCATTAGTGTGTTACTTTAGAAAATGCAAACCTTTAAAAGTGCTTTTTTGATTTATCTTATACAGAGTGATTTAATGATAAAATAAAAGTAAACCAGCTTATACCATAATTATGGTCAATATGAATGTTTTCTTTTACTGTTTTCTTAGTGTTGTAGTGCATGAATTAGCTAAGTTAGCTAACTCTTGCTCAGACTGATTAAAAATCTGATTCAAAGGTAATAAACCTGAAAAACATGGATTAAAATTTAACAATGATATAATTTTATTTTTCTACAATTTGCATTCATAGTATTTTTTTGTTGGTAAAATATATTGTATTTATTTATTTTATTTTATTATGCCTAGTTCAATTTTATTTTAACGATAATAAATGAAGAATGTGTTTTGAAATTAAAACTGCTGTTGTCCATTGGCACTCTGACCCCAGAGCTCCATTTTTCTTGGTTCAAATTCCAGTCTGAATATTGTCTGCTTGGACTCAATTAATCCTTATGTGTGTGAAAATTTCCTGCCCCATCACAAAATATGCAGTTTATTTTAATTGTTAACGCTAAATTAGCCTGCCTTGAATGAGTATGCTGTCCCATTCACATAGATTATGTTTGATGTCGATTCCTGTCAAAAATGTTGCAGAGGTAAGTTTTATCTTCTACTATTCTGTATTAGAATAAATAAATGTCAAAAGTGAATTACTGAAAATCGTGCAGGTTGCAACCCGGCTACATAAAAAGAAAAGAAATAAGTTATGCTGAGGCATCCTAATAATTCTGTTGTGGATTATCCATCCATCCATTATCCAACCCACTATATCCTAACTACAGGGTCAAGGGGGTCTGCTGGAGCCAATCCCAGCCAACACAGGGCGCAAGGCAGGAAACAAACCCCAGGCAGGGCGCCAGCTCACCGCAGGGCACGCACACACACACACACACACACACACACACCCACACCAAGCACACACTAGGGACAATTTAGAATCGCCAATACACCTAACCTGCATGTCTTTGGGCTGTGGGAGGAAACTGGAGTACCCGGAGGAGTTGTGGATTATATTTTCCCGTTAATTCTGCTATATTAAAAGGGTTAGCTCTGTTGAAATGGCAGAATGAATAGTTTTCATAACAGCTAATTTATCGGCGACAGTGGTATAAAACTGAGGGGGCAGCTCAGAGGCATAGTAGTAGTTACTAGGCTTAAATCTCATGCCTGGCCACTATATTGAGTTCTCTTAATGTCTGCATAGATTTTACTCCATGCACTCCAGATTTTCTCCCACATTCCAACTACATACATTGCGAAGTTAACTGGCCTGCTGTGAACGAATGTCTTAATAATGAACTGCTGTCTTACACCTAGTGCTGAGGGAATGAGCTATGGCATTCTGCAAAGTTCAGTTTTGATTAAGCTGGTTTATGAAATGGTAATTCTACTCGGTTCACACATTCTTTTTCTGTTCAATATCTAATTAAATTTTTTTTAAGCTTTATCATATAATGCAAGGTGCAGCACATAGGCCCTGAACCTGGTGAGACGCAGGAGGGGCCTAGCCAGGAGGCAAACCACAGAGCCCAGTCCCTTCATGCACCAGAGTCTTCAATTCATTGCAAAACAGTTTGACATCAACAGATTAATTGGCCTCCAGCCAGCAACCACAGTGCATGGTTGCAGTTTGACAAGGATATGACCATTATTATCCAAGCCACATCCAAAGGAGATGTAGACTATTGACTCTGGACAATCCTGTCTATAATCTTCAGCTACACCTCTGAAAAGTTTGGCCACAATGAGACATCCACAAAAGAGGAGAAGTAAGCCTTAGCTGACCTACGAAACATCCCTAGAGCAGAGTGGCACAGGAGAAGAGGTAAAAAGAGTCAGAAGAGGGCTTGCCAATCTCTTTAGCTTTACCAAACAACTGCTGGGGGACAAATGCAGTGGGCTGCCTCTTGTGTTCAACAGATGAAGTAAATTGGTTCCTCCAGGAAACCCTGAGTGACCCAATGAGGGATCAAGAGTTGGAACCTAATGGTACCCTCAGACTGAACTCTGCTGTTGTTGTGGCTGAGCTGATAAGGGCGTCAAGTCTAAAGTATGTTGAAGAGGTCATTAAGATGGCACGTGTAGCCTCTGTCTGATCTTGAATTACTATGATAAGTTCAGGCTGAGGGTCACTTCTGGGTCACAAACTTCAGATTGGTACCGGCTGGAAAAAGGAATATTATTCTCAATTATTCTTTTTGCCCTAGCCATGAACATGGTGACCAAGTCAGCCAAGGTGAAATGAAGAGTACCCCTGACCTAGTCGGGTATTTGCCAGCCCCCAATTAGAGCATTTTAAGGATAACTTGATGATCACAATAGCATTTGTCCCGAGAGTAGGTGGATCCTACAAGGATTTGGAAAAACTCATCACCTGGGCTACAATGAGTTTTAAGCCCACCAAGTCAAGGTCCATGGTGCTGAAGGACGTTGTGGTTGACAAATTCAAGGAGCAAGAAGAAACACCATCTTATTTAGGAAGAGGTTTGAGCAGGCGTGGAGGAAGAGCGGGTGAGCAGGACAGTAGTGCTCAGGCAGCAGGGAGCATGGATGAGGTGGGAGAGTGCACTGAAAGAGTGAGCACTGTCCTGTAGGTGTAAATAGACTGCGGAGTCCTGGCCTGATGAGCTAGCTCTTCTGTGTTGTGCTATCTGCTTCAACAGTGGTTGTTTGATTTCCCCGATGAATAATTCACGGCAATCCTCTTGGCACTTAATCCAGTGATGAAGATGTGCACATCCTGGACAGGGAGGAACGCTGGTTTGAGCGAGGAGTCAAGGAGGCCATTTACGTGAAAAAGGAATGACCATCTCTGAATCCGAGGAGGGGCTTAAGGGTACATCTTTCACCATCTTACAATGCTGTGATTGCAGCCATTCCCCAGCTCTCTGTGAATGGTACTCATGGCCATTGATCAATGGACAATTTGCATATCATTGATCACATGGCCCATTGATAGTCAATGTTGCTAGTTTCGGTCATTATGCAAAGGTACTGTTTATAAGGTTGGAGAAACTTGCAGTCAACTGAGACTGAGGAAGTCACTTGGATGAGTGATGTAATGTATCTCTCTGGAAAAGAACTATGTTCAGATGAACTGAATCAACTTTCTAGAATTATAATCCTGACTTCTCAGCCGTTTGTGGGTTCTTCCTGGGATATAGGAGTGTTATACTTTGATTTTGATTTGACAATGAACCCCCAAATTCTGGACTGATATATCGGCTGAAGCAGTTTCTGATGAGGGTGTCACAGTTCCTCCCACTTTTCTTATTCTGTTTTAGGGGAGCAGAAGGGAACATCATTAGCTCCTGTGTCTCCCTTTATTCTTCATTGTCATACCTTCATGTGTAAAGCCCTCAGATAGCACCCTAAAGTGCATATCTGACACTTTATAATAACAATCAAAATTATTGGCTTTTTTCTTTTTAGACAAAATGTTAATTCTGATTGCAGTGACAACCTTTTCATATAAAACACATTAGTTACCTTGCACCTTCTTGATATCAGTATTAGAAATTTTGGTAATCGTCTCTGTTGCTCTTCTAGTTTGCAGTGGTTTATTTTTTTGTTTTTAATGAAATGATTTATTTCATTAGAGAAGACTTCAGCATTTTCCCCAAAGTATTTCTATAGATATCTCTGGAGACCCGTTTTTCTCCAATAAAATATCAGCTTATATAGAAATGAATTTGTAAAGTTTTTTTTTTTTGCTAGAATTGACGTGCAAATGGGGAGTTGTAATATTGTGGCATACTGATATAGGATTCATAATAATTGAAGAATGGGTCAGAATTAGGAATAGTGTTATACATGCAAGAGTTATATACTGCTTTCAGTTATATACTGCCACCAGAGAAGGCAGTAAATTATTAGCAATGAAAAAGTGTTCAGTTTGTGAATATTTGTGATGTACCAGTGAGAAGAAAGTTTATTGAACTGAATATGGGCAGTCTGGTGGAGACAATTTTATGGCATGATTATGCATGACTGCGAATGGAAGTCAGGCACTAGTGTTGTGTTTATTAATGATATGACTGCTGACAGAAGTAGCAGGATGAATTCTGAAGTGTATAGGGCTACACTGTATGCTCAGATTCCACCAAATGCTACAAAATGGACAGGACAACCCATCACAGTACAGATGGACAATGGGCCAAAACAAACAAACAAAACTGTGAAAGCAAAACAAGTATTTTTCAAATCAAAGAAGTGGAATATTCTTCAATGACCATGTCAATTAATCGACCCAATTGGACATGCATTTCATTTACTGTAGAAAAAACTGATGGCAGAAAGTCCATTGAACAAGCAGCAACTGAAGAACACTGCAGTTAAGGCCTGGTTAAAGCATCAGTGGATTGGAAACTTGGCACCTGGAGAAGACCATGGGTTCCACACTTCAGACAGTTGTTGACTGTAAAGGATTTTCAACCAAATATTGACAATGATCATTACATTTAGGATTATGTTACTTTGTTCAGACACCTTTGAGGTCATGAAAAATAGGGGGACCATGTATAAAAACATCTGTTTTTTCTAAACAGCTCATGCGATATTTTTGTTAAACCCTTGAATTAAAGCAGAAAAGTCTTTACATCAATCACATTGTGATTGCTTTGCTTTATATTCATTGTGGTGGTGTATAGAGCCAAAATTATGAAAATTGTGTCAGTGTCCAAATACTTACAGACCTGACTGTAGTTTTAAGATAACTTCCTTTCTGACCCATAGAGACGACTGTCAATCCTTAAATGGCTCATGCAATATTTTTGTTAAACCTCTTAAATTAAAGCTGAAAGTATATACTCGTACTTGCTTTATTTCAAATCCAATGTGGTGGCATGCAGAGCTAAAATTATGAAAATTGTCTCACTGTCCAAATGCTTATGGACCTGACTGTATATATTTGCTATTGCAATTTTAGATATGGTTTTAATTATTGAATACCTGCCTAAATTGGAACTTAATACACAATTCAAATCTCCAGCCATTTATAAGCTTGTGAGAGCCTATATTAAGAATTAATAGAAGATTAATTTAAATTATGGGATCCTAGACATTCAACTATAGAAACTGTTTGGATATCTTAAACAATGAACTCTATTATTTTCTTAGTAACTAGGGGGCTTTGCCCTCTGCTCGCTTCGCTCGTCAACCCCCGTGTTTGGTTTTCCGGATACACACTTTTAAGATTTTTTTTTTTCTTTGAATTGTTGCTATTTCATTAGTTTCACTTTTATTTCAGAACTTCTGTAAAAACAATTTTTGTAATCTTGAGAGTCCCAATATGCTGAATCTTTTTAATGAGGTCAGGATAGGTTTCTCTCTTTGGAATTTCAGCACAGACAAAACGATCTACATCATCAGCAGTTAATAATTTTTTTTTTTTTTTTACAAAGTAAAAAAGTAAGTAGAGTTCTGCTTTGGACTCCTGTCTGTAAAGTCGGGCTATTTTCCTCTCACAGTTCCAGAAGTACATGGGGTTACCAAGGTGATACCCCAGCTTTTGTGTAGGTTTTTGTACAAGGGCTAGACAGAACGTTTTTGACTCCTGGGGTAAATTTAGCTTTTTAAATAAGCAGACAGATAAATATATATACATTAACAAAGTAACCAATAAATGCATATGCGGTAAACTACGTTTTTGAAATTCTCAAGATTCTTTATTTGTCACATGCATAGTTATACAGGACAACACACAATGAAATGCATCCTGATCCGCTTATCAAAAACTGGTGCAAAGTTAGAAGAATGTCAGTTAGATTAACAAATAGTCATAGATTGAAAGATAACAGTATAGTAGAACATAATTCTACTTTATTCACATAATTTTACTTATTTATTAAGTGTTAAGGTGCAATAGTGTAGTAATTATTGTGCAAAACCAAAGTTAGACTGGTGCATAGTTAAATGAGGCAGTTTGTTTGTTTGCGCTACTGCGATTTTTACTTTCTTTTTTTTATATTTTCTAATTTTCCTACTTTCATATCCTTTAACTATCTCCACATGTCTATAGCGCCATTTTTTTTTTTTTTGCCTTTCTAATTTCCCTGGTTTCATAGTCTCTAACCTGCTCTGCATGTATTTAGCGCCAACGTTCGTAGACGTCTTTATGAAGTTCTACTTTGTCTTTTACTCATTGTCTTTTAATTCTGAGCCGGATTGGATGTGCTTTTTTTTCAATTCCACTTGTTCCGGGCTGATAATTACTTTCCTTATTTTCTGAATTTGCACCTCGATTATTCTTTTTTTCTCTTTTTTCTGTCCAACGCATTTGAGTCTCTTTTCTCTGCACTGCTCTCTTCTTCGCTTAGATGTCGACATTTAATTTATAATGTAGTGTCCTTATACGCTTTATATGCGCTGAGAGCCCTGGATTTGTGTGTGCTCAAATCCTTCACAAGACTGAATGTTTTGCTGCCTATTGTCCTATTTGATAGATTGTAAGTAGGGCGTGTCTTTGGTCTCGCGGGTAGATTGTAAGTTGTGAGTGTCTTTGGTCTCGCTGGTCTTTAAAATGTCGATGAGACGATCACGTATCGTAGATTTGCTTTTTACTTTCCAGGACAGAATTTCTTTTTATAATAGATAGATGCGCTTTGATTTTTCACTGCCCTAGTCATATCTCTTCTTCTTTTCAAACAGTGCTATTAATTATGGATGTGACAGATTTGGTTCCCTAGCGGTTTTTCTGCTTTCACTACATTTTTAAAAGTTGACATACTCCGCTGAGTGATGTACCCACTCGCAAGTGTCTAAGCAAATTAATTGAGCCAAATGTCTTTGCTTTAAATTGCCCACAACTAACTTTTTCGTTAAGAACTTTAAAGATAGCAATTTTTTCACTTTCAGACACTGTAAAATACTTCCAAACAGCAGTTATTTTCTTCAGCAGTTTCCACTTATTGCATTTTTCTGGTACTGCGCATGCCCTCAACTTAACATACTCTGCGTCACAAAACCGGCAGCCTCATTGACCAATTGCAAGCCCATTTCACATTAATAAGCAAAAAACAGCTGAGAATAACAAGGAGCCCAAAATAGATTTTGTGGTACAAAGTATATATGTTTCTGAGGTATAATCACCACAACTTACAAAGAATGTGTTTTTCTTTTATATAGAATTGAAAACAAACTCAAGGCCCTGATA
Organism: Erpetoichthys calabaricus; assembly: GCF_900747795.2. Taxonomy (NCBI): domain Eukaryota; kingdom Metazoa; phylum Chordata; class Cladistia; order Polypteriformes; family Polypteridae; genus Erpetoichthys; species Erpetoichthys calabaricus. Next base: position 59,759,948 of record NC_041395.2, on the reverse strand, counting down.
GAAAGGTCTACCCACTTGTCTTAGATGGTTATATGAATAATGTAATCAGTGTTATACAATTATACATAAGAGCAGTATTTGATAAGAACTGATATATTGTGTTAACATTTACCTGTAAGTCACTAACTATTTTTATTTATTTATTTATTTATTTATTTATTTAAGTATTCATTAGACATGAAAGCTCTTTAATTTTTTTAAATAAACTGTTCAATTGTTAGGTTTGAATATTTATATGCCCATTTTAAAAGAACCAAAACCTTATGATCTTTACCATATATGCTTTTTTAATTAAGCAGTAGTGTGAATGGTGTTACGCAGTAGCTGCTTAACTATGAAAAACCATGAACAAGTAATGCTCACCATTCCTCTCCAAATGTATATGGTTCTGTTTTTGTCTGTTTTAAAAATTGCTGTTTGCAGTTTTGACAAAATTGGTAGGGAGTACACACCAAATGAAAAATGACCTGCTTGGAATGCTAGCTTGCTACATTATAAAAAGTTTATAATTTGTTGGCTGGTGCCTGAAGTACTTGGTAATATTTTTAACATAGGTTAAACAATAGAGTGAGTCTGTAATACACTTTATATTTTTCAGATTTATAAAAAAATGTAAATTCTCTACTTTATTAGCTATTTCTGATTAAATTAAACTAGTAATAATATAGATACAAGCAAATTGTTATCTTCTGTGTGAAGTGAAGGTAATGATATGAGGTTTAGGTAATTTGAAGGTATGGCACTTAGGTAAAGATTTTACTTTTGATTTGTAACTCTTAAGTGATGTTTAGATTGTTCCTGTAACAAGAATAAATACTACATTTTTCAAGCCAAGACATACTTGCCTTTTCAAATTATTGTAATCAAAACAGGTGGTATCTCCAAGCGATTGGTAACTGGATGTTTCAGGAAGGCATCAATTAGCTGACAAGTAAGAATGTTTTCTAATTTCTGGCAGGAGCCCATTTCTGCCAGACATGTTCAACTGTCAAAGTTTGTTTCTTCAAAAGACCCAACCTGTTGGTGCTGTACTATACTATGAATTAATCTGTTCTTCTCTTCCATTTTCATACACATTTTAAAAATCGCTTCTGTTTAGGTTGTTTGTACTGTGATTTTAAATTTGGTAGAATTACAAATTATAATACAAAAAAATTTCAAAGCTTCTTCATAATTTGGTAATATTTCATTAATGTTCTAAAATAAGTCTGCTAGATCTCTATTTCTACTTTTCTTCTAATATTTTAATATACAAGAGGAACTATTTTATAATGGGCTTTTTGTTCACATTTTATGCATCTGATTTTTTAAAAATGTATCACTGCTTGTATTCTTAATTGATTTATGTTCTACTTATTGTGATGTTGCCTTGAAGTTCAATACAATTTTATTTAAAAGCTTACTAAAATGATAAATTTAAATGACAAAGTGATGGTTATGGATGCTTTGTTTGTATTTATTTTCTCTGAAGCAAGGTTATGATCATTAATAGAAACTAAAACAAGATTAAATCTATTACTAAAAACATTTTGGAACATAAATAAAATAATTAACCAAATTCAAATGAAAAACTAAAATAAACAAAGCTATTGATATAGATGAAAGATTATCAGAAATAAAACAAAAAATTACAAGAAATATTTTCATCACAATGGGACTTATGCATAGGACAACATGGCCTGCATCATCCAAGAAGTTAATTATAATATAAAAGTTTCTTATTTGTTTTTCAAACAAATATTCCCATTGCTTGTCTGGCTAATTGAGTTTTTTTTTTCCTTTTAGCCCTTTGCCCATTGTCTTTGTGATACTGTAACTCTACCATCACACGCACACCATCATCCAGTGAACAGCAGCTAGTGAAGGAGGGTGGGTGTTGGCACAGCATTAGTAGTGACATGGCAAGCTGAAAACTGATGCAGAGAGTGTGTGAAGGAGAAAGAAATTTACAGTGTAATAATAGTTCTTCAGAAACTGATATTGCCAGCATGATAAATTCTAGTTCTAGTGCTAGTGACGCATGCCAAGATGATGATGCAAACCTCTGATTGGGCGTGCATCCTAAGAGTGCTGGACGACTTTCAAAGCTTCCATTCATTGATCTCCAGGGCTCAACACAGAACTATCAGATATCCTTGCAGAATTTCAGTCTGTTCACAAGTAACGGCATGTTACCTATTAATTGTGACTCAACCCAACATACAGTATGTATACAGCAACTAATACAGCAGCACACACTAAACCACATTCCAGGCTGCACATGAGGTCTGATGTCCATTATGATGAGCTGCTGGATTTCTTTGCTGTTATTGTACCTCAAGGTGTAATTCAAACACCTCTAGTTAAAAGATGTTGGTCAACAAAAAAGTAAATGTTTTACTTATTTTTATTTATTTATTTTTTATTTTTATATATTACACAGCTGAAAATACCTCTTATTTTGTAAATAATTTGGTGGCACAATACTGTTTTAAAATATTTTTCCCTCATTCCAATCTCTCTCTCAGAATAGATAGTTGAAAGGTCATTTGTTTGTTTTTAACATCAGATATGTCATTTATACTATATATATTTATATAGCATTGCTACAGTGGGCTGGCTCCCTGTCCAGGAATTCTTCCTGTCTTGAGCCCAGTGCTGGCTAATATAGGCTCCAGCTCTCCTGCAATCCAGCTATGGACAAACATGTTTAGAAAATGGATGGATAGATATACAGTATATATTGCTCATAATCTCAGATGCTATTTATGTTGATTTGTGGCTGTCCATACACCTATTGCCTGTTCTTGTGCATTGGCTAGTCAAGTCTGAGCTACTTATAAGCTTTGACACTACATGCTTGTTTTTCTGTTTCCTTCAATTATTTATAGGTGGGGCCTGAAAACTGATTCAAGTTCTCCAATACCTAAGGTCCCTAACCCCATTAACCCCCCAAACAAAACAAACAAACCTGTGCTTGTTGTGAATGTATCTGTCAGAATACAGTAGAATGTATTTTCTGGTTTTTGATAACTTTTCAGGCCTGTCTATGATTTTGAAGTGTCTAAGAATGCATCAGAGATCAGCGTGGCTGGCAGAAAACAACAAAGCTCTGTATGAGAGTTTTTAGAATCTAACATCAAAGTCTTCAATTTTAAACACATTTTCTTGGAGCAGGATATGTTGTGTGCCATAGACATTAGAGGTAAAAACCCCACAAACCTTGAAATTCACCTAAATTTCATTATATGACCTATTTTTGAGCAAAGAAAATAAAAAGAATGAAAAGCACCAACAATCAGCACATTTGTTCAGCACAAGTGAGCAATAAATTTGAAAATATTTAAAAATTGTATGAAATTTTTCATTTTCAGAATCTGGTTATGTTTTTGCTTGCTTTTCACAGGACACAACTGTAAGCTTCTGCTAATATTAAAATAAGAAATTGAAACACATTAAGTGTACAGCTCTGTCTTATTGCAGAACAAAACTAAACTCCATAATAACACTTGAACCATGTTAATAACACCGAATCTGATATGTATAACAATAAATTAGAAATGTCTTTATGAAACATAAATGAAAGTAAATATATGTGAGAAAGGAAAACTAAACTGAATTTCCATGTAAGATCATTAATAATGCAGAAATGAAAACTAACATAAAAGGGCAAAATTAAAAAAAACTTGCTCTAAAGTCTGTTTATTGCTATTAGAACAGCCTGGAATGGATGTTCTGCAAATTCTTAATTTTACTCGTCTATTCATCTGTTTTATGAATATTTATTTTCCATTACAGGGCTACTGGGATACAGAATCTTTTCCATCAGCACTGGGTACAACTCCACTGCAGAATCAATCACAAAGCACACTTGTACAAACTCCTACATTTAGCACTTACTTGGCCAAGGATAAAATGACAGTTAATCTACCATGTCTATAGGATGTGAGAGGAAACTGGGGCATCAGTGGAAAGCTCTCAAGAAACTGGGGGTTATGTTCAAATTCTAGTCACTGGAAGGGAAGCTGAATCCAGATTAGTGTTGCTGCCTAATACTGTTTTTTAGATTAAATTCAAGGTGAAAGTGGGATTACATCAAGGATCGGCTCTGAGCCCTTTCCTGTTTGCAATGGTGATGGACAGGTTAACAGATGAAGTCAGACAGGAGTCTCCATGGACTTTGATGTTTGCTTATGATATTGTGATCTGTAGTGAGAGTGGACAAAGGGGTGGAGGTGTGCACTGGAGAGATGGGGAATGAAACTCAGTAGGAGTAAGACAGTGTACATGTGTGTAAATGAGAGGGAAGGTGGTGGAAGGGTGCAACCCCAAGGAGCAGAAGGGGTTAAGGTAGACAAATTTAAATAATTGGATTCAGCAGTCCATAGCAGTGGAGAGTGTGGCAGAGAGGTGAAAAAGAGAGTGCAGGCAGGGTAGACTGGATGGAGATTAGTGGCCGAAGTGATTTGTGACAGAAGAGTAACTGCAAGAGTAAAAGGGAAGGTCTATAAAACGGTTCTGAGACCAGCTATGATGGTGGCACTGATGAAAAGACAGGAGGCAGAGCCAGAAGTGTCAGAGTTGAAGACTGTACGATTTTCACTTGGACTAATTAGGGTAGACAGGATTAGAAATGATCTTTTTAGAGAGACAACACAGGTTTGACAATTTGACCAAGTGAGAGAGGCTAGATTGAGATGGTTTGGCCACATGCAGAGGACAGATGAGGGGTACATCAGGAAATGAATGTTCAGGATGGAAGTGCCAGGCAAGAGGAATAGAGGAAGGCCAAAGAGGAGGTTTATGGATGTAGTGATGGAGAACATGAAGGCTGTCGGTGTGGCAGAAAATGATGTAAACGACAGGTATAGATGGAGCAGCCAGAAGAAGAAGAAGGCGGAAACACTTAACTGTTGTGCCCAGGTTTAAAAATAGCATGGTGAAATACCATATTAACTGAGAGATTCTGAATAATAAATAAGGATTTTGGTACAAGAAAAGGTTTGGTATAATTACATCATATGTTTGTAAAATACTGTTTATGTTTAAAATTACAATTATGTCAGTTATATTTGTGTTCACACAAAATATTAACTAGTGAGCAGTTTTTTTTTTTTTTTCTTACCAGACTTTACCCCTAAATACCAACTTTGCTGATTCTTTCTAAGTAACTTTCGATCATCCATAATTTATAGCATTACATGCATTATGCTTCTTTATTTCCTACAGTGGATATCCTTCCAGAAATGTGGTACCTCACAGGCTCTCAGTAGTTCATCATTATAATAAGTTTTAGATTACTATATTCAGAATTCTGTTAGATCAAAGGGATATGGGGGTGCTGGTTTTGTTATAATAAGATAATTTTTATGGATTATCAAGCACAAAACAGAGTGGAAGAAAGAAGGCACAGTATTTTCTGTTCTGAGCAGCAGAATTAAATCTGACAAATTATGTGGCATGAAATACGTTGAAATTGTTTTTTTCTATACTTTTAAACATGAGTATTTTAGACAAAGTTTACTTTAGCAAGTATGTAAATAATGGTGTCTGCTACATTTTCATACTTAAATTCCATATTCTTGACAAATGCAAATACTGGAATTATTTGGGAATTTACTTGCAGATAAATAAAATGAGAAGACAAAATGAACAATTGCTTTCTGATTCTGCCACTGAAATTTAATGTACTTTTGATCATACAGGTTTAAGATATGTACTTGTTCTTCTCAAAGGACTATCATTTGATTGATACTGAACATTATCTCAAGCTAATGAACTTCTTAGTGCATCCAAGCTTATTCCTAGTGAGGAAGAGTAAGAGAGAGAACTGCAAAATTTATAACATAGGTAATATTGTTGAACACAGAAACTCTGAACCACTCATTGAAGCAAATTTTGGGATAACTGCTTGTACGTACATGAAAATATCTTGTATATATGGAATACTTTTTGGAGTTTTACTAAAAGCACTTTTTCACTTTTTACACTTGCCACTTGCTTGCAATGTATGTGTCCTCATCTGCCTAGCTCATCTCAGTTACGGTATTGATGGTGGCGGGTTCAAGAGGCTCCCAAAGAAGAACGGGATTATAGAGTTAACCCGCACTGTCCCATAACTCTACTGTAGTACACTGAAATTCCAGTTTCACTTAGTTTTCCATTTTGTGCAACAATTATTTGCAATTCCACTCTTCGTTAAGTTCTGAGATATTCCTTAAACAGCAAATAAGAAAGCCCATGAAGCACTTTGCCATACAGACCGAATATTACCATTCTGTTTTGATATAGTTAGTGTATCCAAATGTGTCGTATCATTTTAAACATAATAGTCACCAGAGTAATCTTAAAACTAGTCATTAAGCATCCAAAATACTATATATTATTAATGTTTGTAGCATTTCAGCAAGTTTAAAGACCCCACTCAAAAAACAAGTATAGGGATGCTAATAGTAGCCTCACTACCTGAATAATTTTTTTTTTATATAATTTAGGGGGCTTTGTCCCCTGCTCGCTTCATGAGCCTACCCCCTCCCCCAACCCCGAGGTGCGCCACGCGCCATCCACTTCGTGTCTCTGCCGCTCACGTTGTGAAGGGTGTGGCTGAACACATGCTTTGAAGATGCGGATGGATCACATGCTTGCTTACTGCTCTTCCTGCCGTGCTGCATGTTCTGCTTCTCGCACTGCGTGTCGATCATTTCAAAGCCTGTACAGCAGCTGTCCTCGCTTCGCTCGCTTACCTATGCACCATCCGGGACGCGCTAAGCACCTTCCACGTCGTGTCTCTGTCGCTCGCATTGTGAAGGGGGGTGGGGGTGGGGTGGGGGCTGAACACACGCTAAGGAGATGCAGACGGATCAGCTCCGGTCTTTCTGCTCCTGCTGCCGAGCTGTGTGTTCTGCTTGTCGCACTGCACGTCGATCATTTTAAAAGCCTGTACAGCAGCTGTCCTTTGGTGTCACTGCTTTGTTTTGTGGGACGTTAAAGTGTCTCTAGCGGGACGTCCGGGCTGATTATTATTTTCCTTATTTTCTGAATTTGCACATAGATTATTGTTCACTTGTGCATTCTTTTTAGCCTTCTTTTCTCTCTGCTTTCGTGTCCCTTTTTGACGCGCTGCTCTTTCTTCTTCTCTTAGTTGTTCATGTGCCATCATTTTTAAGAGCTGGGAGCACATGAAGTGTGTCTGCCAAAAGCATTCCAACAACTTTGAGGTTAGATATCTGTGAACTTCTTTTAAATTGTTTGTAAATAGGGCGTGACATGCAAAAGTGACCGTTTCACGGGTCTTGCTTCCTAAGGTTGTAATGTCTAGTCTCGCGTGACTTCAAAGTGTCTCTCCGAGATGATCACGTCTCGTCCCAAGATTTGTTTATATAATAGATACAGTAGTTATATTCAGCTGTACAGAGATCTGAAGTTCCATGCAAAAGTTTAGACACCCTTGGCCAAATTACATTTTTTGTAGAAATTTGAAATAAAAAATAGTTAAATTCATGATTGTTTGCAAAGATACTAAAACAATGGCATTTATATAATTAATTAAATAATGTGTGGAAAAAACGGGAGTAAATGTGGTATTTGCAAAAGGTTGGGCATACTACTAAGCCAGCACTTAGTAACACCCCCTCTGGTGAAATCACAGCTTTCAAATGATGTTTGTTGTCAGCTATGAGTCTTTGACTTCTTGCTTAGGAAATGTTTCCCTACCTTGCAGATTGCTTCCAGCTGTGAGGTATTCTTGGACTATCTTGTGTACACAGCATGTTTAAGATCTACTCACAGGGTTTCAATGTCTGTGAGGGCCATTCCAATACCTTCATCAAAAACCTTTCATTCCAAATCCTTTTACTTCTTGATGCACTTCTTAGTGGATTTTAAAGTGTGTTTTGAAGTGTTGTCTTACTAAAGAAGCCATCTTTTTTTCATTTTCAATTTCATGCCCGCCTGCCTGACATTCTCTGGGAGTATTTGTTGATGTCAAGTGGAATCAATCCTTCCCTGTACTCATCAATGTTTTCTGTGCTACTAGCTTCCACATATCCACAAAATATAATTGATCCACCCCTGTACCTTTACAGTTGGCAAGGCATTCTTTTATTCAAAAGCTGCTTCTATTTTACCAGACAAAACTTTTGTGGTCAAAGGGTTCAGTTTCAGTTTCTTCTGTTCACAGAACTTGGGTCCAAAATGCCTCTACCTTATACAGATATTGTTTTTTTGTAATGAAATTCCTTCTGATAGCTCATCCATGAAGGCCATATCCGTGTAAGTAAGGCCTCACTGAGCACTGCTTTCTCAGCTAAATCTGCCCGCAAGTCCTTTGCAGTTATGTGTGGGTTTTGCTTTATTTTCCCGCACATTATATGAACTGTCAAGTTTTCTTGGTCATCCAGATCTTGTCTTGATCACTACGATTTCTTGTAACTACCATTTCTTCATGGCATTGTGGACTAAAGAAATTGGTAGCTAGAAGTGCTTTGATATCTTTGCATAGCCTTCCCCTAATCTGCATTCATCAGTTTAATTGTCAAGTCCTTAATCAGTTGCTTAGAGGAGACTGTGACTGTTACGTATTGCAGGGTTTTTGAAGAATCAAAGAATTCATTAGGTTCTGAAAGTGTCAGATGATGTGTCAGATGAATTTGTTAAGACAATTCTTGACCAGACTAACACCTAACAAGCTAACCCAGACCAGACCAACTACCTAACAAGTTCTGAGATCTTACAACTGAAAGGGTAGCCAAACATTTGCAAATTCCACATTTATTCTTTTATTGTTTATTTATTTATTTAACTTTAGATTCTACAAAAATGCATCTATAACTCATTTACTCTTATGTAACTAGACCTTAACAAAGGCTTCTTTTAGTCCTAATTATTGTTACAAGGCACCATTAAATTGGTTATTCATCTCTGTGCAGTACGGCATTTGATTTGCTGGTAAAATTACTTATGAATATGAAGGATTAACAGGTCTTATACTGAAGTATGCAATATCAAGAGACACATGTTTCACTTGAGCCAATTCTGACCACTCCAAGTGAAGTTATTTTAGTAGGTCACATTGCACATATGAATAGCTATTTTATTGATGCTTTATAAGTGTCATTATCACTTACGTAAAATTAAATGAATAATAAATGCAAATGTTTGATGCATAAGAAATAGTAAACATCCCGGATAGAAAACCAATGTCGTACTCGCTTAAATCCTAAGATTAATGAACCAATAGATTACCATATAATAATTTATATGCATTTAAACTTTCTTGTGTCCTAGAACTATGTTATATTATACTAGCATTTTTATTGACACTTTCTATGGAGTTTAAGGGTAATCACACTGCATAGTACATTTCTTAAAATATGCCTGAATATCAAAAAGCCTACAGTTTCATCTGCCTAAGGGTTTATATTAATTGCAATTAAACTTTCAAATGATTTAAATGGTTGAAAGTTGCTTTCTGAACATGTAGCATCTCCATCCTGGTAACTTTTTATTATTTTTGCCATTGTATTTTGGTTTTTATTTGTGGAGAATTTAAACTACCTCTATAAATTTATTTAATTTTACTGGAAAATGGTATATTACTTCCAAAGGTCAGTGCCTATATTGTGGTGTATACTAATGGAAAAGGTGTTAGTTTAGAAACTACTAGGCCACCTGTGCAAGTCATTTATATTGCAACAATTATTCTGTACAATGCCTATAAAATGTTTTGTGATATTTATTACAGGTGAACATTATCTCAAAGTGTGCTATGTAATGTTTAATATTGTGTTAATATAATTGGTACGCTGCATAGAATTTATACTTTTTTAATTCAGCTTTTCAGATTATTAAGTAAAGGTGCTCTGAACATACTTTTAGATTTTTTCATTATTTGCTAATCAAATGTGTTTGGATGCATCGCTTTGTGTTAGACTAACACAGGGAAGAAATCATGCAAAAATCCAAATCTTTATTTAAATATGGGAGAACTCTCTTCATTTTGTCAAGCCCTCATTACCTGTTTTTCACTTTAATTAGTTCTAGGGTACCAGATAGGCAAACAAGGGTATACTGCAGCTAGACGCTATTTACCCACACTGGAACTTCATAAGGTCTCTCCATTTGCAATTTGGATTCTTCTTTTGAAATAATTCTTCTCTAACCCTTGGCCTGATCTTCCCCTGAACATGCAGGAAATTGTTCAGTCTCAAACAGCCAGTCCTGTATGTCAGGGGTTGAGAGAGGGCCCAGGGGCGAGGCCTGACCGCATATATTATAGGGAACTTCAAGGGGCACTCTATCACTGTGTTCCAACAAAAGATCGGGGTTACCATTATCAGTTGGTAGTGCCCGAGACATATGTGCCCAAGTTCCTACAGTATTACCATGATAGCCCGATCGGTGGTCACCTTTGACGTACAAAGACTCTGTTTAAAATCCTAGAGGTGGCATGGTGGCCGACGATGCACAAAGATGTCTGGTCCCATGTCCAGACTTGTACCACCTGTCGGCGATACAAAACCCCACCTGGTCTCCCCTCAGGACAGCTTCAGCCAGTAACCATCACTACCCCGGGGGAGAGCCTAGGCGTGGACTTAATGGGACCATTTCCTGCCAGTAAGGACCGGAAGACCTACCTGATGATGGTTGTGGACTATTTTACCTGATGGGTGGAGCAATTCCCTATGGCTAATGACACGGCCAATAAGATATGTTCCACCCTGAAGGATGGGATATTTACCCGATGGGGGGTGCCGAAGAACATCATCACAGACCAGGGCCCGCTGTTTACCGGCTCAGAGGCCGAAGAATTTTGGAAACAATGGGGGGTGGTTCACCTGAAGACAACAGCATACCATCCCCAATCTAATCGCACTGAGCGGGTGAACCGGACCCTGAAGACCATAATAGCATCCTTCGTCGGAGACCACCATCAGGATTGGACAAAGTGGCTGCGGTTCGCATTGAACACGGCTTTGCACGAGGTTACAGGTGAAACCCCTGCATTGTTAGCTTTAGGCAGACAGCTAAATGGTCCACTGGAAAGAATAATTGATCACAACCCACCCAAACCAGACACATCAATACATGAGCACTTACAAACTTTACAACAAATCACACAACGGGTAAAGGAGAGGATGGTGAGGTCCCAGTCCAGACAGTCTCAATCGTACAACCAGAGACATAAGCTTATACAATTCTCGATTGGGGAGAAAGTCTGGATCAGGACTCATCCCCTTTCCAAAGCATCAGATAAGTTCATGGCGAAACTGGCTCCGAAGTGGTTCAGCCCGGCAACTGTGGTCCAATGGAAAGGTCCGGTGACCTACGCTGTATAGTGGTGATTGCCAGGGACTAAGAAAGTAGACCCCGTGAACATCGCAAACCTCAAGCCTTGGTTTGGCCATACACCACGGCCTGGGGGTGGGGATTGTAGCAGTGCTACTATCCGTTAAAACTGCATCTCCCAACAGTCCCTGTAGGAGCTGTTGGGGTCAAAGGTGGTCAGAGGGGTTTAAAAGGAGGGCAGGTTTCCTAAGGAAAAAAAAAAGTGTTTTTGTTGTTGTATTTTGTGTTGCGTTTACCTTTCGGACTGCCTTCTGTTTAAGCCATATTTAATCGCTGTGTCCTGGATTGTATTCGTTGTTGGGGTCTGGATTGTCTGTCTACCTGTGTGCTGACTACTGATTGTGGATTCACAGCTTTCCCGCAAGTATAGGAGTGCTCCTGAACCATCCATTCATCTTCACCCTTACAGTGTCTATCGGTAGGACTGTTTTTCATTCCCTTACAACATACAGATCTCTGGACTTACTCTCGTCATTTCTTATTACATCCGGTGTGGTATTCCCACACCAGAACAAATTCTCAGCACTCCGCAGCACGCCTGTGGAAACTGAGAATAAGAAATTGCTCATAATTGGCAATTTCATAGTGCGGAATGTTAGAATTTCAAACTATGTTAAACCAGCAGTTAATGTTAAATGCCTCTCAGGGACCAAGATTAAGGGGATAGAGGCCGCATTGGACCGTGTCACCAACTATGAAGTATCTACCTTATTGCTGCATGTCGGCACTAATGATATTTATTTACAGCAATCTGAGGTATTAAAGAGGAACTTCATCTCTCTATGCACCAAAGCTAAAAGAAAATGTCGGAATTTAGTTGTATCTGGCCCCTTACCAAGATTATATAGAGGGAATGTGATTTATAGCAGATTGCATCCCCTTCACTGCTGGCTAGAAACCTGGTGTGCAAATAAAAGCATAGCGTTTGTGAATAATTGGGATGATTTTTGGGAAAGGCCTGGATTTTTCAAAAGAGATGGTCTTCATCCTAACTGGAGGGGATCTTATGTATTATCCCAAAATATGGCAGCAAAACTGCCTGGCTGACTGATTAGAGCACCATCCATGCCACAGTCATGTGATCTTAAATCACAGGCTGTTGTTTATCCCACCTGTTACTATCCTGAAGCTGTTACCCAAAATTCCTGTTGTGGGGCATCCAGTAAATTTAGTCTTGATACAAACCTTAAATTAATTGATAACCAAAAAATAAGGTGTATAATTAGACCAAGGGATAAAAACTGACCCTCCACCAGGGGCATCTGTAATAGAAATTTACTTCAAATTAAAACAAAACATATATCACCAGTTCAGAAAGAAGCATGCAGTTTTAAATGCTGCTTATTGAACATTCGCTCTCTTGGCAGTAAAGCTGTTTTTGTTAAATGATATTATATTAAGTACAAAATCTGATCTGTGTCTTAGTACCTGGCTTAGTAAATGTAACACTGTTCCCCTAGCTGAGGCGTCACCAGATGGATACTCGTTCCTTCATAAGTCTAGAGATTCTGGTCAAGGAGGAGGACTTGGAATAATTCACTGTAACAAAATGCAAATCACGTCTAAAAATTTAGGCAACTTTATATCCTTTGAAGCATTCATTTTAAATATTAAAACAGATTCCAACACAATTATAGTGCTAGTCTACATACCACCAGGGCCATATTCATTGTTCATAACTGAATTTAGCAACCTTCTATCTGATTTGGCTATAAATTATGATCACGTAGTACTGATGGGGGATTTTAATGTACACATTGATGTAGAAACTGACACTTTTAGCAAATGTTTTACTTATTTGTTAAATTCAGTAGGATTTTGTCAGCTTGTCAAAGGTCCAACTCATAATCATAACCACACATTAGATTTAATTAACTTACAAAGTTGAAATTCAAAATTCAAGTTATTTCCGCTGCGGTGGGTTGGCACCCTGCCCAGGTTTGGTTCCTGCCTTGTGCCCTGTGTTGGCTGGGATTGGCTCCAGCAGACCCCCGTGACCCTGTAGTTAGGATTCATCGGGCTGGAAACTGGATGGATGGATGGAAGTTGTTTCCGATCACTACTTAATTACATTTGATTTAGTCCTGCCCTTGCCAACACACTCACAGATTAAAACAAAGACAGTGTGACATCTAGATTGTAATTCTGCTTCAGAATTTGTAGATACTTTAAGTAAGTCGAGTGTAATTGTGGAAAACCATTTAGATCAATTAACATCACATTATAATGTGACCTTGAGAGATGCTCTGGACACAGTGGCTCCCCTTAAAACAAAAGTGATCAAAGCACATAGAAACTCTCCCTGGTTTAATGAAAACACTTGATCTCTTAAATTAGAGTGTCAAACTGGAGCGCAGATGGAGAACAACAAAGGTACATGTCTTTTAAATTGCATGGACAGAAAGTGTTAATAAATATCATAAAGCCCTTTTTAAAGCTTGCTCGGAATACTATTCTACAATAATAGATAGCAATAATATAAGTCCTCGGGTACTGTTTAGAACAGTGGCTAAATTAACAAATGGAAATTCAGATCAACAGTGCAAAATACCAACAGATATTAGCAGTACAGACTTTATGAACTTCTTCAATGAGAAAATTAAAAATATAAGATCCCAGATCTCCGCATCACAGTACAAACCAAATACTAGATTAGCAGACCCTGTCTCACATTACATTCAGCACTTTAGTAATTTTAATCCTGTAACTGAGCAGGAAGTCTTAACTTTAATTCCTAAAATGAAGCCCACTACTTGTTCCCTAGATCCAGTGCCAACGAAACTAGTAAAAAGTGCATTGGATGTTCTTGCAGCGCCTATTCTAAACATTATCAGTAGTTCATTATTGCATGGCACAGTACCTGATACACTAAAAGTGTCAAAGTCATTAAACCATTACTTAAAAAGTCAGACCTAGATCCACACATACTAAATAATTATAGGCCTATTTCAAATTTACCCTTTCTCTCTAAAATACTAGAAAAAGCAGTCTCCATTCAGCTTCAGTCACACCTTTACAATTTATTTGAGAAATTCCAGTCTGGTTTCCACACTGGTCATAGTACAGAAACAGCACTAACGCGGGTTGTAAACGACATTCTGATATCCTCTAGTGAAGGAAACTCCACTGTAATTATGTTGTTGGACTTAAGTGCAGCATTTGACACCAACAACCATTGTATTTTACTGCACAGGCTAGAAAATGATGTTGGGCTTACAGGCACTGTGCTCTGCTTGGTTTAGTTCTCATTTATCAAATCGATTCCAATATGTACAAAAATGTGCTGACAGTACTCCATCATTATACACAGAAGTTCAATATGGTGTCCCGCAGGGCTCAGTACTGGGACCTTTACTGTTTTCACTTTACATGCTTCCACTGGGATATCTCATTAGTAAACATAATGTTAATTTTCACTCGTATACAGAGGATACCCAGTTATACCTTTTATTTAGATCAAATGAAGTTTCTCCAGTGTTGTCTTTAATTAGTTGTGTTAGTAAATTAAAGGAGTGGATGAATGAGAACTACTTGACTTTAAATTCAGATAAAACAGATGTTAATTGTTGGAGGGAATGATGCTGATCACAACAATATTTTGTCATCATTTAACTCTGTTGGAATCCCCATTAATTTCACTAAATCAGCAATCTAGGAGTTATCTTTGACTCTAGCATGTCATTTAAAGTGCATGTCACAAATTTGTCCAAATCATGTTTCTTCCGTCATAAAAATGTTAGGAAATTAAGGCGCTTTCTAAATAAACAGGATTCTGAAAAATTAATTCATGCATTTATTTCTAGTAGGATTGACTACTGCAATGTGGTGTTCACTAAAAGTTTAAACTGTTCTCTATACAGCCTCCAGTTAATCCAAAATGCGGCTGCAAGAATTATTACAAGAACAAGAAAATACGAACACAACTCAAGTTCTTAAATCCTTACACTGGCTCCCGGTTAAGTTTAGGGCAGATTTCAAAATCCTCCTTTTAACATATAAAGCATTAAATGGCCAAGGTCCAGCTTACTTGTCTGAACTTATCATGACTTACAAACCAGA
This sequence comes from Erpetoichthys calabaricus, assembly GCF_900747795.2. Classification (NCBI taxonomy): domain Eukaryota; kingdom Metazoa; phylum Chordata; class Cladistia; order Polypteriformes; family Polypteridae; genus Erpetoichthys; species Erpetoichthys calabaricus. Next base: position 59,744,564 of record NC_041395.2, on the reverse strand, counting down.
GCGCACATTAAGATCTCAAGATGCCAGTCTGCTTATGATTCCAATGATTAATAAAATAACAGTGGGATGTCGAGCTTTTAGTTACAGGGCCCCTAAACTGTGGAATGGTCTGCCTGCTACTATAAGAGATGCCTCTTCGGTCTCCGCTTTTAAATCCTGGCTGAAGACTCACTACTTCAGTTTAGCATATCCTGACTAGAGCTGCTGATTAACTGTACATACTGCATCTCTGTTGTTAGTCATTAGCACTAAAACATAAGTAATATGATAGTTATAATTGGACACTAACCCTCACCTATTCTGTTTCTCTTCTCGGTACTCAAATGTGGCACTTGGTGCCACGGCCCACCTGCCAAGTTGTTTTGCCTGCCTAAGGTAAAGTCATCCCTGATGGAGGATCACAGGAATCGCGGGAAAGAGGGGTCCTTTCATCAGATTGGCTGGCCCAGCGCTGTTTCAGCCGTGGAATGGCCAAATGGGGGAGGCAGCTTGATGGATGAGGTCTCCAGGACTCTAAACAAATCCAAATCATATTATGTGATATCATCTACTGTTAAATTCTGTTCCGTACTTCTAAAATTTTTATTTTTATACTGTATTGAGGATTTGTTCTGTTCTGTGTATTGTATTGTATTGACCCCCTTCTTTTTGACATCCACTGCACGCCCAACCTACCTGGAAAGGGGTCTCTCTTTGTACTGCCTTTCCCAAGGTTTCTTCCATTTTTTCCCTACAAGTTTTTTTTTTGGGAGTTTTTCCTCGTCTTCTTAGAGATTCAAGGCTGGGGGGCTGTCAAGAGGCAGGGCCTGTTAAAAGCCCATTGCGGCACTTCTTGTGTGATTTTTGGACTATACAAAAATAAATTGTATTGTATTCCATGGACTTTGCTGTGTGGTGTTTGTGTTTATATGTTTAATGTAATATTGCCGTAGGGGTTGTGATATGTGGCCGGCCTTTCATCCCGGCCAGTACCCCCAGGCCGCCAGGTGGAGCCCTTCCTGCAGCATGGAGGTGCCCCGAATGCCAGCAGGGAATACTGGACAATGTAGTTTTTATTCTCAGCCCTCTTGGATACCTTGGGGCCCGCTAGAGGACGCTGCAGGGAGGCACAGAGACTATTTGCCTTACGCCCAGGAAGTACGTCAGAGTCACGTGGACAAAGGGAACAATGTGCTTCCTGGGTGAAGAAAAGAAGGATTTTTATCTGACCCAGAAGTGTTCCAGGTTACATGGACAGAGAGGGTGAAACGCTTCCGGGTCAAGGACTATAAAAAGGACAGTGAAACAAGAGAGCACTGAGCTGGGTGGAAGGGTGGCAACGCGTCTGGGAGTGGAGGATTGTGATTATTGTATTATTGATTTTTGATTTATGAGTATTGTGGAGTGGAGGGTGCTTTGTGCACTGTTTATTGTTCAAATAAATTATATTTGGACTTTTACCTGATGTCTGACGTCTGGTCTGAGGGTTCAAGGGGTCGACAGTGCCTCTATTTGTCACAGGGTACTGGGGTGGTATGATTTATATTATTTAATTTCATTATATTCTTTAATTGTTGTTATTCTCCAGTGTGCTTTATTTTGTCTGTTTTTGAGTGTGTGCGAGTGGGCCAAGGCTGGGAGCGTCCCTGGGATCCTCTATAAAAAATAAATCACCGTCATCTTGACGGTGTGAATCTTAGTGGTTCCTTCACCAGTGCCCCTTCTTGACTTGCCAGCCAGGCAACCTGTCACAGCAATTATTCCACAATGCTATTATTCTCAGCTTAAGTTTAGTAACTTTTTGCACAGCCCAATGTGGTTTCTGTTTTTGATTAATGCTTCTGTTGCCATGTACCTTTTCTCCAACATCTGGGCCCCTGGAGGCAGATCTGAATAAATAAATAAGTTAAGCAATATCAAATATTCCTAACTTGCTATACACTACAGTATAATAAAACTCTTTAAAACAAATTTTATTGGTTTAAAGGTTATTTTGATTGTAGAATTATTACTCCTCTGAGAGTTTATAATGAACTAAGGATATATTGATAGGGCTACAAAATGAACTTGACATTTTTATCAGTTTGCAGTTTAGAGTGATGAAAATTTTCATGCTGTTGTAAAATAGAATTAGAACTGCTGAAAACTTAAAATAATATGACAGTGTCCCAACCTGTCTGTTTAGTGTTACATCTGAATTGTAATTGCATTGTAAAGCATTCTGTTTAGTAAACTTATAATCAAACAGAGATATAAAATTTTTTTTTAACATTTTTCTGTGATACCTTATTAACCAATACTTACTTTGATGAAAAATGTCACATTTTAGTTTGCTTATGAAACAGTTTTCTTTTGTTATACAATAGCTACATTAAGGTAAAAACCCAGCTTAACTATGACAGCTCTTTTGTATCAATCTTTTTAAACAATTTAAAACCTTTAAATATATTAAAATGTATTCACGTTAATTTAATACCATTTTATAGAATGTCTTAAATGTATTATTGAATAATTTCTGCTTTAAATTATATATCTGAAAAATTTATATTTTAAAATTAAAATTTATATTTAATAAAATGCTTTTAATAAGAACGAAGACCATTTATAAGTCTACTCCCAAGCAGCATAGATAAGGATAAGTGATACTTAAAAGCTATAACAGTTGTTGTAATATTTGATAACTTTGCTTGCTAAATTCTGTTTTTTCTTGATGGATAAATTAATACATTTATTTATTATAATCAATCTCCTGTATATATTTTTCCATTATACAATAAAAGGGTGCTAGAGAATATTCTAGCAAAACAAAGCACAATGCAGGCACCAGCACTGGAACAAATGCCTGCCCTTCATGAGACTGCCACACACACATCTACACTCTCAGTGAACCATATTATATTCAGCAGTTAACGTAGTTGGAATGTGGGGGAAAAAGTGGAGTATCTGGACAAAATCCATGAAACCTGTAGGGAACTGTCACCTTCCACATAGACAGTGATGATTAGGTTTAGAATCTGACCTGTATCACTGGAACTACAAGGCAGCAGTGCACATAACTACCATAGAAGATAGTACAACAAAGTATATCTTGAAGGTATCACTTAGTTAAGCTACACTAAACAGATTTTTTTCTGCCTCACCTAACTGTAAATTCTGCTGAATCTACTTGTTTCTAGTAGCCAAACCTTTCCACATTGTGAGAAGAAATGTGTAGTGATTTTTTTTTTATATGAATATCATAGTTTTCGTCATTTTTACTTTCTTGTATACAAAGTATAGGGAGAGTATTGTAACCGTCCAAAGATTCGATTTCGAGATTTTGATGAATCTTGACATTTTAGACCTCGCTTACTTTCTCATATACAAAGTATAGGGAAAGTATTGGAATCCTCCAAAAATTCCATATCGAGATTTTAATTAATTTTGATGTTTTAGACCTACCTGATTCGGAAAAAATTCCATTTTTGGAATTATGTGTGCGTGTGTGTGTGTGTGTGTGTGAATGTATGTATGTATGCACAATAACTCGAGTATGCTTTCACTTTGGTCAATCAAATTTTGCATAAAAGTATTAGGTACAAAACTTAGCCCAAAAGTTGAAAGAAATCTATTTCCATTAACCAGAAGTGGTACTTTACCTTTTATTCATGCAGCTGCAGAGTCCAATTTATTCAACTTTACTTTTATAATAATTATTCAGTATATTTTTAATTTGATTTGATTTGTTGTTGATGGTTCTTTAATGTACATAATTAAAAATATAATCATTGTCTTGCAGTTTACTCCTCAAATATCCATCCCCATATCGGTGTATAAGAGAAAGTCTAGGGGAGACCACTCCAGATTTTTTTCAAGATATGAATGTCATGTGCTGTCAAAACAAAGCAATGCAAACCAGTGCTTTTATAGCTAAAATGAGAAAAAAGTAAAGCTTTTTAAGGTATTTGTTATTTTTTTATAAAAATTCTTACTGTGTAATTAAAAATGTAAGGGTATTTTTATTTTAGGTTATAGAAATTTCATATGTATTAGACCTTCGTAAAATCTAAAGGATGTTGTGATGGATTGTTTAATGTAAAGAGGTTTTCAAGAAGAAAAAAGAGTGGAAAACACACAGACTGGGCTTAGCAAGGTTTCTGATAATGGAGGAAACACACACTGACCTTGCAGGATATAAGGCAGGGTTAAGAAGTGAGAGTAGCCCAGTGTAGTCCTCTAAACCTATGGAGAGCAGCACCTTGTACCTGAATGAAAAGATTACTGTGGTTCCCTTTTCTGAAATGGTACCTTGCACTTTAAGGGCTACGGAAGGTTTAGAGGTACAATGTTGTTAATGACTGCCAGAAGGTTTAGTGGATTGGTTACCGCAACAATTTATAGGCAAATTCCCATACTCCAAACCCGATTCATGGCCTTGCTAGAATTCACAAGCCCTTGGTTCTTTGAATCTTTTGTCATGACCAGAAATTGGGCTTATTGTTGGGTATTAGAAACCATATTATTAAAGCTGTAATATCCACCTGTAAGAAGGTATGAAAAGATACACTGTACCTTTTGAAACCCTAATCCATTAACTGATTAATCATAGCCCATCTGTTAATATACATAAGCCCTGCCAGCCCGGGTCTGCAATTTTTAAACTGCAATCTCATTCTAACGACGTAATGCAGATGGCTATTTTTTGGGTGATGGCCCATGTTTTAATATACAGTACCTATGACACTATTTTATGTAAGAATCCCAGGGAGCTTGCTATTCCTAATGCACATTTGCTAACATGTCTTGCTGTTACTAGCTTATGTTGATGAAATTACTTAAATCTTTAATCTTCTCCTGAATTGCAAGCATAAACTTGATTTGCCTGCAGTTAATGTGAAATGCCATCACTGACCAGTCAATCATGTGGAAAGGGAGGTCATAACTAATAAAATGGCCACTTAAATGTTAGAAAACATTTTTTCTTTTCTTTTTTTCAGGTATGCAGTTTGCAATTAATTCCTAAATTAAATGTATTGGCTATAATGAAAATAAGTGAAAGTACCTTAGTGGTTTCAGAACCGTATTATAGTACATTATTAGGATCCTAAAATTGTCAGTCTCTGAAAATCTGCTTGCTTTGATGCATACAGAGATATCCCTGAAAGTAGCATTAGGTGCTGCAGAAGTCATTACTTTAACCATTATGCTGCAACATTCAAAAACAAAGTATCCTTCAAGTAATCAACAGACTTCTGCAGTCGGGCTAACTTTAGTATACATTCTTGATTAGCCTTTCTGTCCATAGCTTTTCTTTGTATTTCTTAATACTGTTCACTGTACTGTGAGCATCCTGATTCTTTACCTGATCAAACTCGTTCTGCCTCAGATGGGGTCAATCCAATTTTCTTTCTTTTTGTAATTACATTTAAAATGTTCTTTTAGTCATTAGTTTATCCTTCCACTTCATACCTTTTATTCTATTATCCTTATATTTATCTCAGTTTGGCTGACACATATTTTCTGTATAATAGAACCCGTATAATACGTGTATGTGACTGCACAAAATGAAAACTGTTCAGTGAATGTTCACAGGTTTGTTAAACAGTATGTCTGTTACTATTAGTACTGATGTAATGGAGATCAGTATTAGTTTATTAGTCCTTTAGGCAGAACAGCACACCACTTCCTGTGGTCTTCCCAAACTAACAATCTCAAAAGATGTGTGACTGAACAAAGAATAGCCTGTTACACTAGTGGGCAATCCTTCATTGGTCATAAATCTTGAATCTGTGCTGGAGTGGTTTCCTAATTATATAACTTCCCCACACCTTAAGTATTACCAAGCACTCTCCCTTTTTAATAATAAAATAATAATTCTTTGCATTTATATAGCGCTTTTCTCACTACTCAAAGCGCTCAGCAATTGCAGGTTAAGCACCTTGCTTATGGGCCCAACAAAGCAGAGTCCCTTTTTGGCATTTTCGGGATTCGAACCGGCGACCTTCCGATTGACAGTGCAGATCCCTTTTTAGCTCCACAAAACTTTGTGTTCTCTTCCTTATACTGCTGATCCTTCTTTGACTTGCCTTCTGATTTTTAGCTTAGAGCTCTATCCTAGTTCTACTTTAGAGCAAAACTCCGGAATAATCTTCTTGAATAAAGCTACTATATATAACTAAAGACATAAAGAGCTTGTGACGGTATATAGCAGTCCTTAGGGAGCTCTATTGTTGAGGTGTATGTAATATTGCTATGAACCTGGTGTGCAAGGCAGCTTTTCATCTTCCAATTTTCTTATTTAGACATGATGCTTCCATTTGTCTGTCATGATGTGACCTTACTTCCTAATATGGTACTGGAAGAGCTGTGATGATTTTTTCTCAGAACTTGTTCTGAGAAAAACAAAAAAGAAAGTCAAGTAATCCAATCAGGTGATGACAATACAAGTAAAAAAAAAAATCAAACACTAGAGACCAAAATACAAATTAAAAATCTTACTCAAGCTAAGTCAAAGATCAAATAAAGACAAATGATACGTACAATAAAACACTGTGAAAGTCTTTATATAATATCTGAAAACTCGGAAAACTCTGATTACTTTGGAAATTTGTGATGTAGACCTTATACTGTTGCCAGTATGATGTCGATATGGCTGTGCAAAATGATGTTAAATAAGAGAACTAAGCCCATAATTCCCTTACTGCAAAATATACTGAAATATTTAAGATGAGCTTCCCAAAAAACCCAAAGACCTGAAATTTTACAAAACAATTTAGTAGTGCTCATAAAAAATGGTAACACACCTATTATAAGAGGCCTTCTTGCTCTCACTCTCTTTTTTTAGAGGGTGTGATGGACGGACGGACGGACGGGGGACCATGCCTGGTTGGGATGCCCTTCTGATGGAAGGACCGGGGTAGAGGACATGTCCACAGCAATACCTCCACTAGAACATGATGGGGCAACCCTGCTGGATTGCATCGGGGCTATGGGCTTGGAGCTTGGAAGCTTAGCTCTGCTGGAGCCCGTGGCCAACGCCAGGGGGCACCCGGACAGTTCCGGAGCCCTGGACTGCAGCACTTCTGCCACACTCGGAAGTGCTGCCAGAAGATGATCCGGGTGCACCTGGAGCACTTCTGGGTGCCCATGCAGTGCTTCCACCACACCTGAAAGTGCTGCCAGATGAAGATCGGAGAGAACCTGGAACAGTTCCGGGTGCACTATAAAAGTGGCTGCCTCACTCCGTTCAAGGAGCCAGAGTCGGGAGGTGGAGGACAAAGCTTGCTGGGAGTGGAGTGGAGGCGGCAGAGGAGAAAGAAACAAGAAGAAAGAAAGAAAGAAACAGAGAGTGGAAAAGGGACTGAGCAGTAGTGTTGTGCTGGACATTTGTACACGTGCTGGTTTAGAAATCAACAGTGTGCTGCTTTTGGACTTGTCACTGTGCCTGTCTGTGTCCAGGTTCGGGAAGCAGTATGGGCCCCATTATTTTCAACAAGGGTTAAGCATTCTTAATGCACTAAATCACCTTTCATTTTGAATCCTGAGGAAGTATTTCATTCTTGCATTAAGGACACCACAAAGAACCTCCTTGTTTCTCTCTGGCAACTTCAGAATATTTACTCCCAGGCAGCACACACAGTGGAGAGGAAAACCACCCCCTGCTTACCTTCCTAGCCACACTGGCACTAAGAATTCTGAAACTGAGTGAAGATTAGCTGTGTAATCATGAGAGGTTTGCTATGTCAATTAAATTTCATAATCTAATCATTCAACAGGTACATTAAAAATAAAAATGCTGCTATAAATCATGTGTAACAATCTAATTATTTAATAAACATTTTTATTTTCTGTATCAGTCCAATTGTGTTAATCATATTCAAGTTAACATATCCATATACATTCAACTTTAAAATCTGATTAATAACATTTCTTTCTGAAAATGTTCATGGATATATCTTAATTCATCTTTGCTTACTATAACAACTCTTGAAACTAATAATACATAGCAAAACTGGGCTAACCTGCATCTGCAGAAAGAAGCTGGATGCACAGAAATTTTCTTTATTTTTATAATAATTCTCACAATAATGCTATGAGCAGATTTTATATTTCACACAATAACTTTCTGTTCCTCCTGGGTACTTCATTTTACAATCAAGATATGTGAGGCATTTGTTGCAGTCTATCAATGATTGTATATACTGTATGAGGAATGAAAGGGTCCACACAACACACTGTTACAGAAAACAAACTACATAACCACACTCCATAACATTATTTTTGCATATGCTAGTTTGTTTTGTTGAATCAAACCTTTTAGTTATATAATCTTTAAAGGGAATATTGCTATCAGTTCAAAATGCTTATTTTGAATGTTTATTAAATATTTTCTTTAATATTTCAGAGTTATACACATATCTCAAGGTGACTTTGAGATCATGTTATATGAACACCTTTTATTTTCATATTAGGCTCAGTCTCCCTATTGAATGTGAATGTGATTATAAATGTATGCATGAATATTCTAAAGGTTTTTATATTATTAATTAAAGAAATCATAGCTGGTTTATAAAATGTTGTTAATTCCTTATAATTTTTTTTTAAGAGACCACTATAATTGATACTCATCTTTGTCATTTGTATTATATATGCTATGCAGAGTTTATAAGGTCTCTGGGTTAGTGAATAAAAGCATGCTTTTTCCTATTATTGCCTTTGCACACCAGTTTTTGCTAATTGTATCAGAAAGGTTTAAATACCTGGAAATTGTTATTACCGGAAAACATAATAATCACATAATTTTGGTAATGTAATCAAAAACAATAAGCAGGATCTTAATAGACAGCCCTCCTTCCATCTTACTTACAGTAGTTAATTTGGGTAGAAATAGTATTGTCCAAACGAACAGCATCTATCCTACAGACAGGTGATTTCATTTTAACAAATTATGTGACTTTTAAAACCAATTAGCTGCACCAGCAATGATTTAGGTGTGTCTTGTTATAGGGGGTGAATACTTTCGTGATCAGTTATTTTGAATTGCATGCTTGTAATTAATTTAGACCATTTTGCAAAGATCTGTTTTCACTTTAGCATTAAAAAAGTAATTTTCTGTTGATCATTGTCAAAAAAGCCAGATCAAATCTATTGTGATTCAATGTTGTATAACAATATAATGTCAAGGTGTCCAAGAGTGTGAATATTTTTTATGTCCACTGTAATTAATGGATTGTGAAAGTAAGCACACCTTTTATTTGCTGTTTTGTTATATATTTAAAGGTTACTTTACATGGGACTGTCTTGTTGTTAAGCTACAAGATGGAAATTGAGTGAAATGAGTAAAACAGAAAACAAATTGTTGTTACTAGAAGTAAAAATGACTTTGTGTCAGAGCCAAAACTAAAATCAACTCAAAAAGTCCTAAGCCTGAAGTTTGTAATGAAATATCAAAAGTAAGCACTCTCAAACGTTTCTGAGAATATCCACAAACTTGATTATTGAAGAACATGTGGCGCCAACTCATAAACCGTCATGTGGTGTGACCGCCTGGATCGTGTCCTCTAGCAGAGGGTGTGCAGCAACATATCAGTGACTCCTCAACATGGTGGCACCTGCGTTTAATTTACAAAACATAACCATAAATAAAATTTAAAAGGCTTAAACGAAAATATGAATAAAACATGTATTTTTTTTATAGTTATGTAGCTTATAGTTTAGTATTTACACGATCAAATTAGAAAGCACATGATAAAAATGTATAAAATACAAGCTATCGTAACAGTTAATCATTAGGCTTGGATAGGGTTGAGGGTTAAGTTTGATGGATTTTCTCAAAATTATACTATTTTATCTTTTATTTTAATTTTGTTTTGTTCTGTGAATAAAATAAAAATGAATAAATAAAAAGAGACCTCAACCAATCTCTGTTTGCCATGTTTGTTATGCTGCTTTAAAAATACTGCCTTTGTATTCTGTAATTTGGTTAATTTGTGCTCATATTAGTTTAAATTAACACAACACAAACTAGCTGTAATCTCAGTCCACCCATATAAATTATATAAAGTCATAAATAAAGGTAATTAGCCCTATATTTTCAGTTAATCTATTATACACATCAGGAATAATTGTTTTTATTATTTAGTAAAAAAGGAAATAACAAGTGAATCTACTAAGGGGTCTTCCTTAAGACTCCTGGGGGCTGCATGTATTTTACAAGAACAACATCAAAAAATTACAGAGAGATGTGCATCTGGAAGTAAGAAGAATTACAAACCTATTAATAGTACTAGGGTGTTGTACCGTGTTAGCCATTATGAATGTAGCGAAAAGCCAAGCAAAATGACACCTTTTATTGGCTAACTAAAAAGATTACAAGATGCAAGCTTTCGAGGCAACTCAGGCCCCTTCTTCAGGCAAGATGTACTTGCCTGAAGAAGGGGCCTGAGTTGCCTCGAAAGCTTGCATATTGTAATCTTTTTAGTAAACTTATTAATATTAATCAGTGTTGTCGTTGTTTTAAAAAGCTAGTTTATCTGCAGTTTGTTAAAGTATTCTATTAAAGGTAGTCTAATGTTGTATAAATACTATTGTATGCTGTAGAATGTGGTTTGTTTTATCTGAACAAAAAAAGCTTTGAACTGGATCTGCTATTTTGTTTTCCTTATTTTTTTGGTGACAAACAATAATGGAGGATCCACCTGGGCTCTACTTTATAAAACTTAATGAAACACTGCTGATATAGATAAAAAAATCTTTTTTAGCCATGTTGAATTAGACAAAAATAAGATTAATGCATAAGAATCTGTATTTATATATTGCTTTCTTGCTGCTACCAATAACTTGCTATGTTTTTGTGTAGTTTTAACAGTGTGAAGAAAGGAAATCACATCCTTTTTCGAGAGTTTTCCTTTGTCAGAGCCACTCCTCACAACAGATCTTCCTTCCTACATATGTTCTGGAGGTGTTTTAGACAGATTGGGAAGAATGGAGGTAAGGTTTCCTTTTTTCCTGTCCATTTTTTGTACCACTTCATCCAATTCAGAGTCCAGATGAACCTGGACCAGGCTTAGCAGCAATCGTTTCAATGCAGAAACTATCCTAGATTACCATAGGACACACTATACACCTACATAAAACCGCTGCATGGAGTTACCTATTAACCTGCATGACTTCAAGAAACTGGAAGTTGATGGAAGAAAACACAGAAGAGAATGCTTAAACTACACAGATTTAGGGACCAGTTTTGAATTTATATCTGTTTTTCTGAAACTGTAAGGGATCAGCAGCACTAGTCTACAGAGTAGCCATATAAATATTATGTTTCACATTGCAGTTATTCTGAAAGAGTGGCATGATGTTGCAGTAGTTAGCACTGGAGACTCAATGCTCCAAAGTCCTTGGTTGAAATTCTTTCTTACTGTCTGTGTGGAGTTTTCCAAGTATTTTTGTGCAGGTTTTTTTTTATATATGTCAAAGATAAGATTATTTTGGTTTGCTGCTATAAAATGGTTCAGTATGCATAAGTAGGGGTATTTGCAAAAGGTTAATCTGTAATGGTTTATTACTTCATCTTGACTAGGCTCCTGTCTTGTGTCTGATACTGCAGAGATGGACTTGGGTTCCTCCAACCCTTTATAGCAGCAAGAGGGTACATAAAATGCATGAACAAAGTATTATATACATTTATCCAACCATTAAAACATCTACTCAATGACTAAATCAGATGTTTTAATGGTTGTATAAATGTATATAATCTCTCCTCATACACACCAAATGAAGCAGAGATGTCGGTACTTACAAAGGGACTCTCATATTGTCCTGCAAAGCCCATTGACAACATCAGACTCTGCAGTGATATGGAAGAATTCTTCAGAAAACTCAGACTAAAAGAATTTTTCCACAAGAAAGAAAACAGTAACACACAGGAACCAACAACAAGCAGTTACAACAACCCCACCAATAAATCCACATGGACACCAGAAGCTGGCAGAAACTCTACCCTGGATAATTATATAGACTGCTTCCGACAGAGAGTGAAAACAGGAATCTTAAACAGGCAACAAAATCGGATAGAAAACATTACTGGGGATGAGCGGAGAGCCATACATTCACTAAGGGAAAATACAGAAATCATTACCAAACCAGCAGACAAAGGGGGTGCTTTAGTTATCATGAACACATCAGATTATATACAGGAGGCACAAAGACAATTGTCCAATACTATGCATTATTACAAACTGCAAGAAGACCCAACAGATCTCTACAAAAAGGAACTAAAAAAAATAGTAAGTAGCTTTCCTCTTGACATCAGGGATCATGTAAACAGTTTAATTCCTGAGAACCCCAAAATGGGTTACTTCTACATGCTTCCTAAAATCCACAAAGAAGGGAACCCAGGAAGGCCTATAATCTCAGGAATTGGCTCCCTTACAGAAAATGTTTCAGGTTGGGTGGAGCACATCCTTAAACACCTCACCCGTAATACAACCAGCTACATCCAGGACACCACTGACTTCTTAAAAAAACTGTCTGCTTTAGGCCCCTTACCTGAGGGAACCTTACTGGCCACAATGGATGTTGAGGCACTTTACACTAACATCCCCCATGATGATGGCATATTGGCATGTGAAATGTACCTCAAACAACATGATTTACCCACAAAGTCAGTAATAGAAATGATAAAATTCACTCTGACACATAATCTATTCTCTTTTGGACAGGATTGCTACTTACAACAAATGGGGACTGCAATGGGCTGTCGGTTTGCACCTCACTATGCAAATCTTTTTATGGCAAAATTGGAGGAAGATTTCATGTCAATGTGCATCGTAAAACCAATGTTGCATCTCCGTTACATAGATGACATCTTCATAATCTGGACTGCCAGTGAAAAGGACCTCCTCCATTTTCATAATGAATATAATTGTTTTCACCCCAACATAAAGCTGAAGCTGAATTACTCAAAAACAGAAGTCTGCTTCCTTGACACCACCGTTCAACTGAAAGACAACACCCTTGTAACTTCTATTTTTCACAAACCGACAGACAGGCAGACCTACCTGAAAAGTGATAGCTTCCACCCCAAGCATATAAGGCGCTCCATTATTTTCAGCCAAGCAATACGGTACAATCGTATTTGCTCAGACCCGACAGACCGGGATCAACAACTGCAGGAGCTCAGACAAGATTTCATCAGACAAGGTTATACCCCCAAAACAACTGACACTCAAATAAGAAGAGCTACTGCCATACCCAGAGACAATCTTCTGGAATATAAAAACAAAGACAACAAGGATCGCATCCCCCTTGTTGTCACCTACAACCCACATCTTGAAACACTTCGAAAAATTATAAAAGAACTTCAGCCAATACTAAACAATGACCAAACACTGAAAAATGTACTTCCTGAACCTCCCCTCCTGCCATACAGACAACCATCAAATCTTCAACAACTAATTGTCCGAAGCTCCCTAAGTGAACCAACAGAAAATGGCACATCTCCATGCCTACAGAAAAGATGCAAAACATGTGCCCACATCTATGATACAGACCGTATAGTTATACCACACTGCCGACTTGAACATCACATAAAGGGATCATTTTCCTGCAGATCATCTAATGTAGTCTACCTAATTTTCTGCATGAAATGTCCTGACACTGCACTGTATGTGGGAGAAACTGGACAAACACTCCGCCAGAGAATGAATTTACACAGGTTCCACATTAAACATGGCAACACAGATGTTCCTGTGGCGGCCCACTTCAACAGCCATGGACACTGTGAGAAGGTCTTTAAAGTCACAGTGCTTATGGGCAACTTCAAAACACAGCAAGAGAGAAAATAATGGGAAGTTAAACTCATGCTAAAATTTAATACTTTACAACATGGATTGAATAGAGACAAGAGTTTTATGGCCAGATATGAGGATTGTTTACATCTCTCAGAATGACAGACAACCTGTCTACAGACCCACATTGTTTTGAAAAAACTCATTACAAACTTCAAAAGACTTTGTTGGACAGTTATCTTATCCAGAGATCTTGACAATACATTGTTCTTTTCTCTCCTGTTAAATTAACCCTAGCCTGAATGAATCTATTAATTTTTTACATTTAAAATTTCTCATTTAAATATTTACCAATGTTGTTTCTTGTCCTAGAGTGTGTATGTAAACATAGGAAACTCCAGTTTCTGTATTACATCTTGCCTGAAGAAGGAGCCTGAGTTGCCTCGAAAGCTTGCATATTGTAATCTTTTTAGTTAGCCAATAAAAGGTGTCATTTTGCTTGGCTTTTCTCTACATTCATAATGGCTAACACGGTACAACACCCTAGTACTATAAAAATATCAGATATTTCACAAAGTTTTTAACCAATCAAATACTTCAATGGAGTTTCCATCTAAATCTTAATCGGTAACAGCTCCTGTTTATCTTCTGTAGTTTTGCTAGGGAGTTGTATCATCAAAGTAGATCTAGTTGTATTTACAGAGTGCTAGTAAAATGTCTTCTGTAGATTTTGGTGTGTAGCAGGTGGAACTACTTCACTATTGTTTTTTTTTATGGTTAGCTTATACCTTTATGCACATCAACTTATAAGATTGGTATTCACTACAGTTGTTTTCATATTTTTTTTAACAATTCGAGCACATCCAGATTAAGTGACTTGCGCTGGGTCATGTAGTGAGTTGGAGGTAGGAATCAAACCATCAGTCTTGTTGTTTAAGGTTTATTGTCTTAGCTACAACACCACACTGCCTATCTACTGAGGTGTGCCTTTTCTGTGGCTTAGAAAACACATACCTTGCATATTGCACGAATACATGCATAAGTAAAAATATAGATTATTTTGTACTTGCTTTATTTACATTAGCTAAACTTAAGAAAATGTTGGGCTAGACTTTATTCATTGTGTATTATGCAATTGCTGTAGTTCATTCATGTTGCAGACTTAACTTTAGGCTGTTTCGATTGTCACGACAACAAATGATTACCTTTTGAATGAAATTTTGAGTATTTATTGCACAGGTCTATCTATGGAGAGATTCACTTCAGTTATTTTTTGTGTTGCACTCTCCACTGAGTGCATGCACAGAGCATAAACTCTCAACTGAAAATCTATGTATTTTCGTGGTTTTACAATAATCATTTTTTTAAGATAATTTAACCTAGGCAAAGATCACCCTCTGCCTATCAGTAGCAATTAGATTCCCCTTATAAGACACCCCTCTGTATGCCCACCTTTGTGTTCCATACTACCAGATTTGGCACTGCCTGTGTAAACTTACTCATACATGCACCATTAATAGCACTCTCTAGTACATATGCTGTGTTCAGTAAGCAATGACAGACAAAAGTCATAATTACATTAGCATTGTTGCTAGTTTCCAAGAGCTTCTATAACCTATCAGCAAACATAATAGATACAGGCTGCTTCATTAGCTTATTAAGTGTTTTGAGCATGGGGAAAGACACTACATAAATTAAATGCCTTATTTGTATTATTATCAAAGCCATTTTGCATTTAAACATTTAAGTATACTTCTCAGAAGAATTTGGTGCACAAGCCAAAGAAGACAGAGACCCCCAGGAGCAGTAAGCTCCATAACCCATTAAGCTGTTCTGCTTCCAAAGTTTTGGCTGGACAATAAGTCTGATGGAATCTTCTGGTTGAATGATGATCTCACTCTTATTTCTCGCTCATGCTTAGTTGAAGTCTACTGTCTTCACAAATGATGTCTGTTTTTGTGCACCTTTATTAAATAGTATCAAATTTATGTTTGCATAAATTATAAATGATTATAATATCGTTTATTTTGGTTACATTATTGCTTACATTAATGACCGAAGTCCATTATCTTTACTTCCATTTGGTGCCTTGATATTGCCCTCTTCCATATCTCAGGGATGGTGTAGCTTGATATCTGTTCATATCCCAGGGATGATGTGATTTTTCTCTGTCTATATCCTGAGGACAATTTGGCTTGTTATCTGTTCATTCCCAGGGATGGGTGATTGACTCTCTCTAAATTAAGTTCATTTTGTAAACAAATGTGTCCTCAGGTTACCTCTTGGGGCCTGTAGTCTTTGTCACTTCAGACTTTATGTAAAGCCACAAGTCCAGACAGCATTGCTCATTTCAACCACCTTACATGCTATTAGCCTGATTACACACCTTTTCTGTTAATGCATTTGTGTTTCTCTTACTTTACAGGCTTTAAGTTAAAATCTTGTTCAAAGTTTTTTTTTTTATGATTTTTTTATTTGATAACTATCAGTCTTCATGCCTCCTGGCTTGACTGATCATCAGAAATAGGCTGGAGTACCCCTCTAACCCCATCCTTTTCAATGGCATTTGGCTCTGACCTCTTCTGTTTGTATCTGCTGCTACTTAATAGGTATTACACAGCTATCATGTGATGGGGGCAGGGCGAAATAAAAATGAAAGCTTTGAAGGTGGTGTTTTTAAGCATTATGTTTGTCTTTGTGACAGGTGACAGTAGCTAGTGTTTTTTTTTTTTTGTTTTTTGACAGCTGCTTTAGATTTCCGAATGTAGAATGTCAATTTTGTTTTTTGTGTATAACTACAGTACATATCATGGCCCTCTGCCCATAACTTGGGCTATTACTGCCAGCCATAGCTACAGGGCAGTACATACATTGCACATGCATAACTCTACTTTTCCAGCAGTGAAAGTGGTACTGAGGGGCAAAGCTGTACAAGCGTCCACGTCAGTGAGTGTGTTGGGATTTAATGCCCCAATATTTACAACCTTCCACATTGATCTTGCATGTTCTTTTGTGTGAGGGACTGTACTCCAAATTTGCACTACATTCTACCCAGGTACATTATAGAGTTTAATAGAGATAAATTAACCAAAACATTCACAGCTATGCCTGTCTAATTTGACACATTTCCATCACTGGCTTATATTTAGAATGTCATTCCCTTACCAATTTATTTTAGATATGAATTATAATTTACTTTAGGATGGATTTCTCAATTATTCAATAGTTGCCTTTAAAAAAATAAAATGTGCATTCTTTGCAAGTAATGTAATTAATGGTATGTTAATTTTTTTAATAACTCTCTTACACAGTTGACATAGTGGCATACTATATTTCAGATGCTCAGTGTTTAGGCAAGAGAATGGTACTCTAATTATTTAGAAAGTCTTAGGATGAAATGTATACATCAGTGTAAATTTTAGAATTACAATTTTGTCTCGTGTACAAGCTATCCAAAATGTTTCATAACCCTTTTTCCAGATGTTGTATTTTACATAGTATGCTTTGTATGTTTTCAGGGTAAAAGAAATACTGTAATACTGTTCTTGGAAAATCCTTATTCAGTTTGACTAGAAAAAGAATGGCATACTTGTTGCCTAAAATAAAATACTTTCCTTTTTATGGTTCTTCTCTAATTCATTACAAGCAGCAGCAGCCAATTTATGATTCATTTCTTTATTTATGGCACAGTTTGATACCTTTGTACTGAAGCAGTGGCTAGTCACTCATTTTGGTAAAGACTTTCATTTTCTTCTTTGCTACCTTGCATATCAGAACTATTATTATAGACGAATCATGACAACTAGCATTTGTAGTCTCACAGAAATGATTTGTCTTTTTTTTTTGTTTATCTTCTAACGTATTAAGGAAAATGACAGGGCAAACGGAGGAGCATAATGAAATGACTTATTATGTACACAATATGCAGTAATGACATGTTTTGCCTCAAGCTGATATCAGTAGATTTACTATCAAGATTTTATTTATAATCTTGTTATGCAATGCAAGTTTACTGAAATGTTGTTTGATTGCCCTTTTATTTAAAGTAAATGAAATACCCCATAAGCTGTCAACAGTTCTCATACTTTCCTGGAAAATTCACCAGACATACATTACTGTATTGCTGTGGGAAATACTATAAATTTGCATCTATTTTATACCAAATAGCACACACAAGATAATATGAATACAAAATGCAAACTAATCAGTTGGCTTAGGGTTTGAGGGTTTATACAGATGTTTCAGTATTTTATATATTCTTGTCATGTGAGTATGAAAAGCAAATTGTTGTTTATAATAATTGGTCTTAAGAGTTCTTCCAAAAAGCATATTTATATTCTTTTAGAAAGGGTATATTTTCAAAACACATTTACAATTTGAAAGGGTATGTTAGGCAGTCTCTCTCTCTCTCTTTCTCAAGACTTCCTAAGGAACAGGTTAAACGCACGCTAAGGAGATGCCGTCGGATCATCTGCTGTCGTTCTGCTGCTGTTGCTGGCGAGCTGCGTGTTCTTTTTGTCACGCTGCACATTGATCATTTAAAAGCCTGTACAGCAGCTGTCCTTTTGCCATTTCTTATCTCTGCTGCTCGCATTGTGAAGGGGGGGCTGAATGCATGCTAAGGAGTTGCAGTCGGATCATCTGCTTGCGTTGTTTCTGCTGGCGAGCTGCGTTTTCTGCTTGTCACGCTCTGCGTCTGTCATTTCAAAGCCTGTACAGAAGCTGTCCTTTTGCCACTTCACATCTCTACCACTCGCTTTGTGAAAATGAAGGGGGGGGGGGGGGGGTAGGGTGGGCAGAACGCACGATAAGAAGAAGCGTTCGGATCATCTGCTGGCCTCCTGCTGCTGCTGGCAAGCTGCGTGTTCTGCTTGTCACTTGTCATTGTTTTAAGAGCTGGGAGCACATGATGTCTGTCTGCCAAAAGTATTCCAATAACTGCTTGGTTAGATGTCCGTGAACTTGTTTTAAATGTGGTCTCACTGCCTTGTCTTGTGGGATGTGAAATTGTCTTCCGAGAAGATCACGTCTTGTCTCCCTAGTCTCCCTCCCAGGATTTTTTTTTTTTATAATAGAGAGACTACTGAATTTACATGCAGTGTCAATCAATGCATACTGTATATTTTACTCTGGTTGGTTCATTGGTTTACACCCAAATGATTTATATAAAATAAAAGTCTATTATTAGACTTCAATTATATTCTGGTTCCTCTTATACCTTTGAGTTGTGCCTCCACCCTTGAAATTTGTGTGAATATAACCTCTGTCCATTCTTGTTTATAGGACATCTGGTAATTTCTTAGTCATCTCTTAGTCATCCTTCAGTACATTTTGTATATTTCATCAACCTTTCTTCTGGTACATTATTTGCTTGACCATCTGAGTATTTTTCCTAAACCAATTCTTACAATTTAGTGAACATTTTGTTGTTCACTTGACCTTTATCTGGTTTCCTGGTGTGCCTGATCAAGTTTCTGACATTTATTAAGCCTTTATGGTATTTATTAAGCCTTTATGCTATTTCTTTAAGATGAATGCTACGTTACCCTAAAATTATTCTTCCACAAACTTCAGATTCAGTTTTTGTTCCATATACCTCAAATCATTTAAAGTTCATGGTTTATTAAATTATACTCACTAATGAATGGTCCTTTTCAAAAAAAAATCCTGTTGTGAAGTTACAGTGATGTGTATGTTTCCATTTTGTTAGTGAAATATGCGAAATACAATTAAACAGTCTAAGGGCTCATTTATACTTCACACTCAGAATGCGTACGTGTACGCATCATGGCTGCCACGCATTCTCAGCATTCATTTGACGCGCCCTCTGAGCAGGTCTTCAGAAATTAACACAACACGTGCATGAGTTGCAGTACCAACAAATAGTCGGGGGACACAGTGTGATAAAAGTCGGAACGTGACGTCAGAATCTCTGTTTACTATCTACATATGACAGAAAGCCTCTATGCGGATCCTCCGGGATTGATGTGTGCACTTCGATATTTGATGAATGGTTCGATGTGGTGAAGCAAAATGCCGACATACAAATGCATTCGTGGTGCTTTTATATTCAAACGTCGCATATTCCCGATTTTTAATGACACGAAACATTTTAATAATCTCACATTCCATCTTCTGTGCCGTCTTTTTTTTCTGGGGCTTCCTCCAAACCTGACGGCAGCAGCAAACAGCAATAGATCACCAAACAGAACACATTAAATGTGTGATATTCCAACTCTGTACACATTTAGAATCCTTAGATTTATACTTGATATCACTTTCATGATGAAATACATTAAAGTATGTATGTTACATTTTACAGACAAATCATTAATTTCGTTTAAATAATGAATACTGTTAATAATTGCAGACATGGGGGTGACATGGTGTGCGGAGCAGTAGCACTGCTGTCTTGCAGGGAGTCATGTTGCTGGTATTCCCTGCCTGGAGTTTACATGTTTTCCTGCTGGGTTTCCACAGCGTGCTCCAGTTTCCTTCCAAAGATATGCAGATTTGGTGACACTAAAATGATGCTAGTGTATGTGAGTGCTTGTATTCACCTTGCGATGAGCTGATGCCCCGTCTAGGGATTGCTTCTGCCTCGTGTCCAATGCTTGCTGGAATGGGCACATCCCTGGATTGATAGATTTAATCATTAAACATCCTTTTCAGAGATATTACGGTAAGGTGTCATCAGAATATAATTGGTGTTCCTGGCAATTCACAATACAGCAAAGCTGAACCTGTTCTCACCGTGATAATACTCACACTACCATCTGGTGGATTCTTCCAAATTTACGTAAAGTACACTCGCAAGTATAAACAGTAAAACGCTTGTGTAGCAGGAGCGTACGCTGGAGCATGTGTCGCGTCACTTCGTGTGAAGTATAAACCTGCACTAACAGTTACTGTTTTTTTTGAGTAAGGGGATTTATGATGTTAACTACTTTACTTTAACTGCCACATGTCTCTTTAAAGAACAGTTGAGCAGAAAAGAATATTTAAAAATTGTTGTGCCTCAGTCACCATGCTTTAAAACATAATGGCATGAAAAAGGAATCAAAAGCAGAATCAATGTGCAGTCACAGCAGTTCACAAATTGGTAGCAAGTTCATAAGCCCAAATGAGGTGGGTTAGTGGAGTGGGTTATAGTAAGACTGAAATGACAAATAGTGTGATACAAACAAATAAAAAACATTTATTTTGTATAGCACCTTTAAGTAAGAAACAACCACTCCAAGGTATTTTACATATGTAGACCTATAGTGCTGATGTTTACTGTACTGCCAAAGTGCATTCAAGGCAGAGGATATGAGCAGTTAAAGTCAAAAACCAGAGAAATTTCTCCTGTCTTTTGTCTAAACCAGAGCACAGAATGAACTATTGGTCAGAAAGAATTGTTGTTAAATTGTAATCTTAATTCAAAACCTGAAACCTTTACAACATTGGACAGTACAAGTGGAAGATGATTGCCTCCTGCTACCAGTTTATAAACGTTACTAGTAATGATGGCAATGGTAACACAAAAAGAAAGTGAAGAATTCTCTGAATAATTGTAAATGATTTTCACAAATACATAGCAATAATTCATAGCAAAATAATACACCTATTGTGAATGTACATATTCAATAATGCAAGAAAATTCTCAGAATAACACTGAGAAAAATATATAATTATATAAAAAATAATTACAACAATTCTTAATCATAATGTTAATATGTATTTTTTGCAATTGGAATACCGGCCGATTTGCTTATTCTTACACTGTAGGTTGGAGGCAAAAGCTGAACCAATAACATTGTATTAGGGTTTATTAGGCACTAAACCACAGTGTCTCTGGATTAGGGACATGTCTGTACTGAAATCAGCAGACTGTTACTTAACCATGGAGAAGCAGTCAGACAGTTAACTAACATGGAGTATATGTTTAAAGATGTATTAAAATAAATAATTTAAAGCTTCAAACTTTAACAATCAATACATATACAATGTCCACTTACCTTTCCGTGTATGAATATTTGGTATTAATAGCTTTACACTTGTAATTATGATTTAGAGTAAGTCATATAAATGTATTGCAATGTTTTCTGCACAGTTTAAAAATGCAAAAATATATGTTAAGGTGTTATTTTATAGGCTGTATAGTAAAGTGTATTTATTTACTAAACATAAATAACTGACTATTTAATTAATATTATATAGCAGAATAACAAATATTCATCGTTCATGACTGTTTTTGTTATTAATAATTAAAATCCAACAGTTTCTTTCTCAAATCATCATTCCTTTGTTGGCGAATATAGAGTTGAAGATGAATCAATAAATCTCTTCTTAATACTCTGTGCGGTTTGTGAGCCTAATCTTCATATGTGCTTAACACACATAGATTGAGGCCTCCAGGGCCAGAGTCTGCCCAGGCCGTATTGTACATTCATTCTTACATGCACAGAGTGGGTATTAGTCTTTATTGAAATGAAACCTTTTGTTGATGTATACAGAAAGCTGAAATGTAAGATAAAAAATTTTAGAAATTATAATAAAAAAAACAACTTTCAGTGCCTTGATTGCACTAATGTACCCAATCCACCTTTTGCTGACTGTCTGTTTGGATAAACCTTTACCAATACAATACACCTGCATTTTGATAATGTATCCCACTTTTGTTTTCAGAAGAGTTTAATCTCAGTCACATTGTAAGTGGATCTACTGTGTATAGATATCTTCTAGTAAGACCCCCACATTTTTATATAGTTAAGGTTACAACTTTCACTGGGCGGCCATTCTAAGGCATTGATGGTCCTTTTTAAGACCCCAAAAAGTCTGTCTGTCTGTCTGTCTGTCTGTCTGTCTATCTATCCATCTATCAATCTTTTCATCCATCACCAATGCAAGATAGAGGATATTGGGTAATGACATGGAGTGAAATCCAGTGATGCAAGTAGAGTAATATTTAATTGCTGCATGATATCTATAAAGGTATGTCTTGACATGGCAATATTCTACACTTTTACTGCTGTTTTTTTCATCAGACTAACACTTTGTGCCCCAAGGCTGGGAAAAATCTTGGAACTGTTCTAGGAACAGGACAATAAATTTACATTTAATGCAGTGGCCTTCTTCCTATGAAGCAAAATTCTGTTCTTTGTTAACCTCTTCTTTAGTCCTTACTCCGATGAATTGCTCTGATGGCAGATGAGAGATCATTTCTGTATTAAGAGGTAAATTTGCATAATAAACAAGCCACTTGTTTTATGTGATCACAAGAAAGCCTTAAACTCCATGGCTTTTAGCTGTTAGGTGACTGCAAAATGGAGTGTCCCTTGGAATCCTTGTTGTAAGGCTGACTTTGTCGTCAATTTGATTTTATCAGGTAAACTATAAATCCCCATATAAAAATTCAAATGCAATCGATATACAAATAAATAAATAAATAAATAAAAATAAACCTAACAAGTATATTGGATGGAAGCACTGAATAGCCTGATAAGAACAATCAAGGATGAATAGGCTTAGGAAGTTAGTCCTTAGACCTTACTTTATAGAAAATGAAACCATAGTTGATTGTGGCTAGACTATAACGTTTGTAAATACATTAGATAATTAAGTTATTGAATTTCTAGTTTTAAGTGTTACCGGTGTCTTGACGTATTCTTGAATAATGGGGTGATGTTTTAGTATTCCACCATAATTTCACAGTTTTTTCAGATGATGTTGAGGTAAAAACTGTGGCTACACTCTCGCTGCACTTCTGAAAGTGTTTTTCTCTTACTCCTGGCTTTTAAGTGGCAAATTAAAGAGATGTCTTCATTAGGTTGAGAAGAATTGTCTCTCTGTTAGGTTTGGTTACTGCAGGGATGGTCTCTAGTTTCCATAATCCTGAACTGGATTAATCAAATTGGTTAATAGATGGATCTTCTCTTGTAACAGTTTGTCTATGTAAACATTAATAAAGTAAACTTTCATTAGGAAATTAATAAAATGTTAAATTTAAACTGTACATATATTTTTTTTGCTTTTCAACATAGCATTTTTGGACTCTGTTTCAGCTATGGAATATTTATAAAAGTTGAAATTGAAGTGAGTTGCACCTTGCTCTGTAAATTCCCAAAAGGAAACCATCCACTGTGGTAGGTGGATAAATGTACTGTTTGGTACAGTGTTCCTAGAAAATAGCCTTTATCCTCCATTACTGTTTCTTGATCTAAACTTTTAAATATTTGGTTACCCACTGGATGAGCGAGCCATTCTAATGAATAGGAAACAATGTTAGTGTCTGCTTTTAGATTGATGTTAGTTTTGTTTGTATTTCATGAGGTATTTATTTCTTTCTCATTTAGTAATGGTTTCTGCTCATGCATTTAGCAAAGCTCTTGTTATTTGCAATTTTCAATAAGTATTCTTTGATTCCAGTTCAAAATAACACCTAGAGGTGTCTTCTCACATCACACAGCTTACATTGTTGTCCAGTTTTTCACTGTTTGTGAATTTATTTTGTTTGTTTTTATTTAATTATATTCTTTTATGAATCATTCTTTTTTTAATAAAATCTTCCCATCTTTAAAAATGTTTGCTTTTAGAGAGAATGTTGGAAAAACAACAGTTTGTGCTTCTTGCCAGTAATTTGTTTCTTTTGAACAGCTGAGTACACAAACCATTTCCAGCACATTTTTATATAATAGTGATTAAAAACACAAAACTGTTACACATTTTTTATAACCTAACATTTCAGAAGGTTAAATGATAAAAACAATTTATTTTAATATTTAATTTTTTTCTTTAGATGTTATATTTTTAAGCAGTTTTTTAAGTTATGTGTTGTTGGTAAACCAGTACTTAACATGGAGGATCCAGGATTTTGAATGTGTACTTCTAAAGGGAAATTAATTTGGCAAGATAAAATTAATTAGTAACTTATAAAAATATTTACTGTAAATGTGCCTGTACTACTGTACCATATATTTTCTTGCTAATGGGATCATCTAACTGCACTACTTTTAAATCAATTTTAAACAAAATTTGCATAACATAATAGAGCTGAGCATTAATTCCTTTTAAGCTTATCATAGCATTAATTTTATATAATATGAATCATTTATACTTTTTTAATTAGTTGCCTTTGAGGGCCATTCTTTTGATAAATTATTACTTATTATTAAGCATGTTGTTTTTGAGTCTGGAGTAACGCTCTAGTTATTAACTGTGGTTTCCCTAAGAGTCATTTATTTGTTTTGTCAGGCTGAAACATAACACACCATAATTGCCTTTCAAAAGAAATTCTGATTTTTGTTCAGCTAGTAGAAAACCAAATGCAAAAGCCTTATTCTTATGTAAGACATTTGAAAAGGATGTATTTGAGGCATATATCTTGTTGCTGTTTATCTACTTTTACTAGTAAAAAAAAAAAATGATACAAATGAATACAAATAACTTAAACCCTTCATACCATGTCTCATCTTGTGTTTGTGTTGTAGAATTAGAAAGCACTAAGTGATGAAATGCATGTTGAGGAACTTTGCAGACTGAGGTCTCAGATAATTTTCTCAAATAGCATCAATTATGATTTAAAAAAAATGCCCAAGGCTCAGAGTGAAATTGTGAGGTAATTGTAG
Organism: Erpetoichthys calabaricus; assembly: GCF_900747795.2. Lineage (NCBI taxonomy): Eukaryota > Metazoa > Chordata > Cladistia > Polypteriformes > Polypteridae > Erpetoichthys > Erpetoichthys calabaricus. The sequence continues at coordinate 59,719,210 of NC_041395.2, read as the reverse complement.
AACTGTGACTTTTTTTAATTGCCCCAACATATCCAAAATTTGCTTGGAGGCATTTGATTTTTTTTAGCTGAATTACTTCATTATAAACATGCCGTATCGTATTTGGCAGACAAAAGAAAGGTGCTTTGAAAACTTAAAGATCTTGGTGTTCAGCTTAAAATATTTCTACATAAAAAAACTTTTTTTTTCCAATCTGTGTTATGCACTCACCCTCTACCTGGAGAACTTACAACGAGGTTCTGATTCAATAATGACAGCAGTAGGCAGAAGACAGCAGTTCAACCACCTGAACATGAAAAGAAACACTTCAACAAAAGTTGAACACACCAACCAAATGACTGTAGCAGGAAACTGGAGCCTGGCTAAGACAGGGGTATTCACTCACAGACCTGGGGGACTGCAGTTACTGAAGGTTTTCCTTCCTACCATTTTCCTAATTTGAAGACAGTCCTTGCTGAAAATAAAATGTGATATTTAACTGTATGGTTTGTTGATGCTTTCATCTATCCAACACAAATTTTAATCATATTGTAGACCATAGGTCCTCAATTACAGTCATGGAGGGCCGTTGTGGCTGCAGGTGTTCAGTTCAAGCAATTTCTTAATTAGAACTCATTTATTTGCTGCTAAAGCAATATGTTTTTGGGCTTAATGTTAACTCACATGTTACAATTCAAAACACTTGATTGCTTATTTTAATTTTAAACAGCTGCATTTAGGTTTTAATTGTTTCCTGTTTTCTTAACCAGCCACCAGTTAATACTGCATGATGCATATTTCCAGTAGTATCTGTGTACAAAAATGTTTAGAAATAAATGAAAGAGAAAGGGGAAGAGTGTAACGTGCAAATCTGTTCCAGTCAAAGCATATGGATAATATTTTCAGAAAAACAAACTCTACAGTGTGATGGAGGTTGGTCTTGGATGAATGAAAGCACCAGCAAGCCATATAGTTAAATACCCAATTTCATTATCAACAAGGACTGTCTTCTAACTAGGAAACTTGTTGGAATGAAAAACCTGCAGCCACAGTGGCCCTTCGGGATCTTGAAAGAATACCCCAGCACTAAGATGTCCACAGGAACATAACAGAGTGAAAACTACTCATACGCCATGTCCGATTAGAATTGACCTGGATTTAGATAAAAGCACCATGATTTACTTTGATACTTTTGACACAATTAAAACTATGTATATATCTATGCATTTACATGTGGAAGCATGGAGTTTTTTAGGAGAGATCGTAGTGGAGTTTTTAACCAGTCATTTGTTTAATAGAGTCTTGTAAAGTGAGAGGATGCCTGTGGAGTGGAGAAGTGTACTGGTACCTATTTTTAAGAACTGGAAGATGTTGTAACTACAGGGGGGATAAAATTGATGAGTCATAGCATGAAGTTATGGGAAAGAGTAGTGGAAGCTAGGTTAAGAAGAGAGGTGAGCAGCAGTATGGTTTCATGCCAGGAAAGAGCACCACAGATGCAATGTTTGCCCTGATGGTGCTGAAGAAACATAGAGAAGGCGAGAAGGAGTTTCATTGCGTTTTTGTACACCTGGAGAAAGGATATGACAGGGTGCCTCGAGAAGAGTTGTGGTATTGTATGAGGAAGTCGGAGTGGCAGAGAAGTATGTAAGATTTGTACAAGACATGCATGAGAGAAGTGTGACGGTGGTGAGGTCTGCAGTAGGAGTGACAGAGGCATTCAGTGTGGAGGTGGGATTACATCAGGGATCAGCTCTGAGCCCTTTATTTGCAATAGGGATGGACAGGTTGATAGGCAAGATTAGGCAGGAGTCCCCTTGGACTATGATGTTTGCTGATGACATTGTGATCTGTAGCGATAGTAGGGAGCAGGTTGAGGAGACCCTGGGGAGGTGGAGATATGCTCTAGAGAGGGGAGGAATGAAGGTCAGTAAGAACAAGACAGAATACATGTGTGTGAATGAGAGGGAGGTGAGTGGAAAGGTGAGGATGCAGGGAGTAGAGTTGGCGAAGGTGGATGAGTTTAAATACTTGGGATCAACAGAACAGAGTAACAGGGATTGTGGCACGGAGATGAAAAAGAATACAGACAGGGTG